>NC_142656.1:20826875-21131250 GCF_055504915.1 Nelumbo nucifera | reverse complement strand
TAGAAAGAACATTTAGATAAAACTATTGATTATTAAGATTAAATATCCAAATCTATACACTCACAAAGCATTGTTAGAAGTCCTTAAACCTAAAATTAATAAAAAAAAGACCACACAACATCTATGCCTTTCATTATCCATCATTGAATAAGACTATTGAGGATCAAAACAACACAAATAAATAGCAAAATAAGAACCCAACATACCATGAAGAAGCAACACCCATAAGTCATAATGGCTAAGAATCAATGCATATTTCATGCAATTGGTTGTTGATGCACCTCAACATGTCTACCACTGTTAAGAGGAATGAACTCGTAAATCCATACAAAGCCATTTTTTGCACCTATTTATATAAATAAAACGTTCTATTATGGAATATCTTGTATATTAAGGACAAAAACATAGAACCACTAAAAGATATTACCATTCCGGTAGGGCATCAATAAAACCATCGGCAATAATTTCTTTATGTTGTTGCCATAAATAGTTGCATCTTGCCCCATCTACATGTACAAATTGGAAGTTTAAAAATTCTTGACATACATACTTCATAAAAACAATCTTAACTTACAATAAAGATAACATCATATTACACACTTAAAATTAACCAAAGTATAACAAAGTTGTAGTCAATAATCATTACCAACCAAAGTATCAAAAGCATGCTATATCCTAGGCCATCTTATTGAATCAACTATCTGATTTGCAATTTCTCATAAAAAAATTGTCATTTCTGATACATAATCAACATTTGCTACACTATTGACCAATTGAGCTTCATCCACTAAATCTTCTTCTACCTCAAGATTTGCATTCCCATATTCATTAAAAAGGTCATCATCAATGATATCTCTCTTTATTTCATCTCAAATAAAATTATGAATCACAGAAGTAGCTATCATTGTCCAACATTGTGTTCTCAACAAAAATGATGGCATAAGCTTCAAGATGAGAAATCTTGTTTTCAACACGCCAAAACAATGCTTTATGTAGTATACAAGCTTGAATGCCTATAATTTAACTCCTCTCTCGCACCCCTTGGATGTCTTTGCCTTATAAAGTCAAACAAATGGTAAAAACCAGTTTGACTTGGGGACCCTGAATCGGCAAGGTAGTACTTTTTTATTATACCAAAGCACACATTTTAGTATTTACCTTTGTTAGAAATGTGAAGTCAACAAGAAATTACCTTGAGGTGATAGGGGAAATAGACATTAGGCCTAGTAAATGCTTCCAAAAAAACATGTGAATCATTAGTGGAACCTTCCCATCTCACATAAACAAATGTAAAGTTCATATCAAACTACATGCGCATAGTACATCTCTCTGTTGTGATTTGCTTTCCACCACAATACAAGAATTGTTGGTTCAATGGAACACTTGCATTGATATGCATGCCATCTATAGCACCAATGCAATTTCTAGAGGAGTATCAAATGTTCTAGGGGTGTTAAAAGATCATGTGCTAGCTTGACTACTGGTTTTAGAACATTCTTAAAATGATGGTGAATTGTCTTACCAAAGTGTTAGCAAAATTCAACAGCCATCCTATTAGATAATCATTGACACATGACCGAAAAAAAATTCCCAATTCTTCTTCAACCGATATAAACTTTGAATCTTTCAATAGTCTATTCTCTCTTAAAGTTTTACACAGATTAATGAATACATGGGCCTCCATCTTAAACACACCTTGACACCTCTCGTGGTGTCCATTAAGCACTGCGAAGATATACCTAGTCCCTCTAACTAAATCTTTTTTTTTCTCCTTTACACTTTTGATAATACTAAATAACATTTGTCATGAACATATAGAATAATTCAAGCACCTCATCATCATCATTTTCATTAGTACCAACAGTATAGTGGTTTATCTTGTTATATGGATACTGATTAAGACAATATATATGAAAACAAGTTGAATGAAGCATTTAAAACATGGAGAACATGTCAAAGCAAGTTCAATAAAGCACTTGGATGAAAGATTTTAATCAATCACAAGTTCAAGTACCTAATTACAAGTTTAATGACTTAGACACCATTCTTTAAGTTCAAAGAGTTAACAATAAAAATTAGGGTAAATTTCTTAAACTACCCTTATGGTTTAGTTAATTAACTAAGTATACCCTTACTGTTTGAAATTTGACTAATGCTACCCATACTGTTTCTGGTAATTGACTAACTCTACTCTTATTGTTAGCTTCCATTAACTTTCTGTTACATGTGATATCGTGTGACTAATATATTTGTCAAAAATTTTGAAAATACCCTTCCCGAATTTTGAAGATGCATTTCCAGCGTGGAGTCCCCCTGCTAACTTCACTGCCTTCTCCTCCTCTTCCCAATCATCATCCTACGAACCCTTATTTTCAACTCAACCATCCTCTATCTCTTGTCTGCATCTACAGTTGGAACAGATTGAAGAAGGCCCATCTTTTTTGTTTCTTTGTCCATTTAGTTGTATTGTTCCTTTTGCTAGTCTGTGCTCTGTTGTTATTGGTAACGTTGAATTTCATTTTGTCTTTGATTTTATTTGCTTTTTGAATTCCTTTCATAAAAGTGTGGAGAAAAAGAGGTTTCTGGAGTGGATTGCAGTGGTTTTTTGTGGTCTTCGGGATGCTCAAAATGACTTAGTTTTTAATTTTAATGGTCATTGTCACGAGTTAGAGATGTAATGGAGTTTTCCAACAGACTTGAAAATGGTAAAATCAGTTGCTCAAAAGTTTTTTAAATGTCTTGAGGGAGCATAATAGGATTTTAGATGACCAATGTATTATCATCAAGTGTGATGGTGGTGTTAAATAGTAGGAAAGGAACATTTGGTTTCTTTGCTAGGAGTTGGTTGAAGTTTAGTTGTTGAGTCAGATTGTCTACATGAAGTGAAGGCTTTGTAGGGAGAAACTAATACTCTTTTTTTGGTCAAACTGGGATCTGGTTTATCATATTAAGTGTCCTTTGAATAAATTGAATAAAATATATGTTTTGTTTATAAGAGTAGAATGGATACTTCAAGAGCTCATGTTATTGCTCAGAATTAAAGATGGTGGTCTGGAAGTGTTCGGATCAAAATTAATCTGGAAACAGATTAATAAAAGGAAAATAAAAACATGTAAATACCACGGAAAGGTTAGAGCTTTTGAGGTCATAGCTAGTGACAGAGGAGGGTCGATTGCAATGGTGGGACATCCGCAATCATCACACGGAGGAGGGCATTAGCAATACTTTTGTTCGTCTCTCAGAGCTCGAGCGTAGTCATCCATCATCTTTCTAGTCTCCTTTGGAAATTGCCTTCCCTCTGCAGATGAATCCCCTTCCCTTTGCTTGAAGCAGATATGGGAGTTGCAGAGCGCATTGGCGCTGGACTATGTATTTCTCAGATCTGGGAGTTGTAGACAAATCCCCTTCCCTCCGTCGCCTTCCCTCTGCTTGAAGTAGATTTACGAGTTGCAGATTGCAGATACCATTTGAGCTAATCACAATGTTGATTAGCTGCCAGGGAACTTGGACAGAAGGGCTAATCATAACATTGAGCTCAACTGCTTCCCTCTCCGTCACTCTATCTCTTTTATCTCTATGTATTTGCGGTAGAAATCGAATGGTCCAGGCTAGTTTCTTGAGGTTTTAGAGTTGTAATTCGTCAAATATGCTAGTGTTTGTGACATACTAGGTATGGTTTTCGTTAGATTTGCTAGCTGTAATTTAGTCGGACACAGATGTAGCGGGATGATGGCAAGCGGTGTATTGAAAACAGAGAGCATCGATGATTCATTTATTCTTTAAAAGGTGGAGTAAGGCCTGCTAACATTGAGCAGCGGAATAGCTATGAATTAAGAGAGACCTAAGACCCATGAACTTATCTAAAGGGTAAAATAGTCCTTTTGTCTTTTTGTTAACATAAAATTAAGGAGTATTAATGGTAAGAGAAGTATTAGTCAATTGTCAAAAATAGTAGGGGTAATGTTAGTCAATTTTCAAAAAGTAAGGGTACACTTAGTCAATTCGCTAAACCATAAGGGTAGTTTATGTGTTGTTATGTTGTTCTAACATAACAACACATAAACCATAAAGACAAGTTCTATAGATTTAAACTCCTATTCCTGATTCTCCAACATCAATATTCTTTTATCAGCTTCCATTGTCATAAATGTCTCTCTCCAACTTTGGTCCTACATCCGTTTGATTGCCCTCATATACATACTCTTACTTAAGCCCTCCATATTCTTAAGGACTTCTTGACACTTGCTGATGGAGAAATTACCGATAGTCTCATTGGATCCATCCATTGCGATGAATGACTTTTGTTTAATGTAGTGTGTGAATGCCTGACATGATTCAACTATGACCTTATTTGTAGTACATTTCTTATGCTTCCTATCTTTGGGTGTGACTATGTACTTAGGATCCAAATCTAAACCTTGTGCGTCTTTCTTAGTAGCTTCATTATAGGTAAATCTTATGTCAAATCATCTAGTAGAGTCATTAGGACGCTCTCTATGCCATTAAGAAAATGAAGTTTCATCACCATCTCCATCAACTTCATGATCCATTTCTACATCCTAAAGCCCATAATAGCAACAACATTTAATCATATATAGTTTGTTTATGAAATTCTCCACTATTTTATATTAGTGATGAATAAAAATTAAAAGTTAATTCACCTACCCTTATCTATGCATCCCAAACTTCATCAATAACAATCACGGTATGTGTGATTGGATTATATCTAAATCTAGTATGTTTAAGCAATTTCTCAAATTCCCTGTATATTATCCTTAGCTTGTTAAACTTGTTTCTAAATTGTGTTTCTGAGTAGTCATTCCCATTCATCTCTACAAATTGTTTATGTATCACACTCCATTCAATTTTGTTGAAAGTTGTGGTGGGTCAATTCCCCTTATTGAATTGCTCATGCATCAAAGTGATAAATACCTTCTCATCTCTTACTGTCCATTTGGTCATGTCATAATGCTTTTTCTTTGTTTCATTACTTTGACTTGTAGCCACCTCCTTCCTTCCCTTTATGACTTTATGCCATCTTTCTATTAAGTCATTAGATCAAAAACCACCAATAACTTGAGCTTTAAATCATAATTGGAAAAAGCATGCTGCTTCCTAGAAGCTAGATAAGAGTAAGTGATGAATTTTTAATTTTTTATATTATCTTCTTTTTCCTTGTTCTTTTAATCCCACACCACAAATGTCAAGAATATTATTTCTCTAGTATGACTCCATTAAGGTCTTATATTGAGCTTGAATGACTACATGATTCTGAAAGAAAGATACCAGTTTTCTTTTATCTTTTTTTTCTTGAGTCATTATTTCCATTGTTCTATTTGTGATAGATTTATTCAATCATTGAATCTGTTTTATATCATTTCATGTATGGAATCCATCCCAGATTTAAAAGAAAGAAGAATTGCTTGGATGACTAGAATTCAAATGGATGTTAGAGAATGGGAGAAATTGAGTTTAGCACCTACAAAGCATAAATGCATCTATATTTGTTTGTTTTAAAATTATATGGTTTTCCATGTGAAGTTATTGGTCTAAAGTAGATAATTACATTAGATTTTTTTTCCTTGAAACTAGCTTTCTTAGTATTTTTGAAATCAAAATTAGTTTATCAGTAACAAAGTTATTTTGTACTTCATAAATCTTTGTTATGGAAACTCTCTCTTATGTCTTGTTTAAAACAACATTTTATTTTGAATCAAATGTTTAGTTTGAATTGTTTAAAGAAAAATTTTATTTAATTCTGTACTAGCTTTCCTTGGTTTCATTTTGGAATTGTTCAAAGCAAAGTTCTATTTTAAAATTTTATCATGAAAAAAATTCAAAAATTTATATTTCAAATGTCACATTTTGTAGAATGTCAGAATTTTGTTTTTCTGATTTTATTTAGCTTGAAGTTAATGACACGATGAAGGTGTGGTTAAATGTGATGATTACTATCTTCTTATCATGGAAGGTTTTGAACTAGATTTTGTTGCTCATGCATGAATGCCACGTTTTTCATACCAGCATATGGAGGATGGTTTCATATTGTACTTCCACATTTGCAATACCAATATGGAAGATGCTTTTACCAAATACTTAACAATTCAAACTTTCATGCTTGGGATGGTCATCTCAAACCATCACATGAACATCAATGGGCTCTGAAATTAAATCTCAAATTCATCTAAAGATGGTCGGTCATCGAAGCCTACAACTTCCACCACCAAAGATTATTAAAAGATCACTACAATCAAATTTTTAATTCAAAGATGATAAGAGATGGTTGGGGCATTGATCAAGAAAGGTAATAGGGGATATATGAATCAATGGATTACAACCACCATTGGAGATTTAAACTATATTCAAAATCCTAGTGATTTATCTAGAAAGCCACTTAGCACAATTCCCATCATAACGCACATTATTTGATAGGGCTTAGCAGCACTACATTGTGTTTTAGCAGTCATACCCATAGTTCAAAAATCCAAGAAATTGCTTTTAGGAAGACCCTGATGCTAAATATGAAAATACACTCATCAAACCAAGCCAACATTAGTCTGATTTACAAAGAAAATGCAAGTGTTGGACCTTACAAACCATATAAACAGTAATGCAAGCATTGAACCTCTATTTCGAGAATGATTGATCAATTTGGAGGGAAGAAACGAAAGATAGGGCGACGATAGATTGCAGAAATAGTATTTGTGTGGCAGATGGTCACTGTGTTTGTGTGGGCATATATGACAGAGAGACATACAAGAGAAATTAAATATATATAACAAAGACAAGCACATAAGAAACATTGAAATTTCATATTCGACCACACAATTAATACTATGAAATTGAAGAGTTGCCAAAGAGGCTTACTTGTGTGGCAATAGAAAGCCCTGTAAAGAAGTGATTGCAAGAAAAAAAGTTGTCGATTGGTAACTCTTTGGTAAGAAGCTCTATGTGGTGGTATCGTGGTAGCAAGCTCTCATCTATGGTGGGAAGAAGAAGGAAGAAAAATTTGTTAAATTTGACTAGGACTTTCCTTCTATTTGCTTTACTTGTAATTACCAAGTTGCCCTTGCTTTCATGTGGGTAACTACCACACATGTTCGCAACTTGAAATAATGATGTGGGAATCACATGTTTCCAAATATTTTGTTCTTATGGAGTGTTGTATCCGTCACTTCAAAAAAACACATCCCCAAAACAACATTCCCATTCTAAAAAAAACACATTTTCAACATAAATGTGGTACTAAATGTGCTTTTGTTCCACAGAAATGTCAGGAATGCAAGAAAACATTCTCACAGAATGATACTAAGCAGGGCCAAAACCTTCCTTTCATTTGGGTGGTGAGTAAAGTAGTTCAACCATCTTGGTGAAACACATTAATCAATGGTCTCATAGTTAAATAATAAAAATTTAAATATAAAAAATACAAAAAATGTGAAAAAGTTTGGGCAATTGTTTAGTATTGTGTGCTCTCACAATAAAAAAAAATAAGTGTGATAAATAAGAAGTATATTTTATTAAGGATGTAAACCAAATACAAAATATCAAATCAACCCATAAATGAAACCATTTTCCTATTTAGGTCAAATAGGTCATCCTATGGCTTCTTAATTAAATAATAAAAAAATCAAAAAAGATAGAAACACAACATTTTTTAAAAAATACATATATTTTGTGTAAACATTTGGGTACATTTTTAATTCCATGTATTCATCGTATTAAACAAAATAAAATTGATAAATAAAAATGATTTTTATTAATGATAGAAATAGAATAAGAAATTAAACTAACTCGAAAAATAAAATTGTTTTTCGATGAAGTGGTGGTTGAAGGTCCATGGCGGTACAAATTGGGTAGGCACAAATATAGTTTGGATTGACCCAGACCACAATTTTAATGGGCTAGGTTTGGATTTTCAATCCTTGGGGTGGGCCTAGGTCTATAAGTTTGGGCTTTTCTGTTTTCTTTCAGTTGGGCTCAAGCCCCACCCAATTGCATAGATACATACATATGCACATATTTGCAAACATATGCATATATTCATATGTATTTTCTTACATACATACGTTTGTATCAAATTTTAGTGCGGGATAATTAACTAGGATGAGCCAAACCCAAGTGCACCAAATTTCAATGTGGCTTAGGACTTGGCTAGGTAGATTAGGTTTAACCTTGAGCTTGGCCCGAGCTTGAGCATTAGGCCCAATTCACAGGGGTTGAGCTTAAACTTAGCCCAACCCACCCAATTTGCATCTCTAGTGGTCCAATTATTTGGGCAAAATGGGTCAATCAATGATGTCATAATAATATAATAAAAAATTCAAATATAGCTAGTGTGAGGCGGTTATTTAAGTGGTTTGAGCTCTAAAATTGAGAAGATAGAAAATTGGAGAAATTAGGGTTTCAAAGAGATAAGGTCTCAACCAGGGAAGATATTAAACATTGGGGAAATAAGATGTTAAAAGTCTCCTTTGTTCCTTGAAGCCCTATTTATTGATAAGGAGACTATGCATGTGTGCATGGAAAAGGATATTATAGAACATTCTTAAGTTAGTTAAGTCTCAAATCCCTACACTGGTTCAACAAGGACACACATTAGGTTGTGGAGTGGGGCCAACTACTGGCCTATGCAAGTTGTTCTTGTCACCTCCTCATGATCCAACCACGTGTCGTTTATAGAATACCCTAATGTATCAAACATGCTATATGGGGATTGTACATCTTGTTCCTACAAGTTTCTGTAAAAGTGAATAGGTGGTACACCATGGTCCATGAAAGCATGCCACAATCAATAGTTAGGTCCTTATCCATACACCCCAATGATTAACCATGGTCAACCACCATATTTCACAATACTACCATATATGCAAGTTTGCCTTCTTATAGATTGAAATAAAAAATTATATAAAATATAAAGTTTTGTCAAAAAATTATGCGCATCTCTAATATTATATATATCATATTAAACAAAAATAAAATAAGAAATATAAACTATTGTTATTACCAAATGGAAATAAAATGTAATAATGAATTTAAATCCACCAACACACTATGCTTTAATTCTTTTTATTTTTTAATGGGTTCTAATATGGATATTAAAATTATTATTGTTATCTGAAATTTTCATGCGCAAATGCACGTGGACACCTACTAGTGGACTATAAGATCATGCATACCTAGAAAGTCTCTCTACTAGGTTAAGCATTCTTTTAGGCTAGTAGCAATGCCCTCCTATTAGCTAAAAAAACTTATAACAAACTCAAAGCCAAAGAAAGAAACTTTTAAATTTTGATTTTCTTTGGACTAGGGATGGCAACGATTTTTTTTCTAAATTTAATAGGTTCAAGTTTTATATAAGCATTTTTCAATTAATTTTGATCATAAAATATAATATTAAAGTCATGTTTAGTTCATTTTTTTCTAGGGAATAGTTCATTTTGTTAATACTATATACTATTTTGATAATTTTTAGTTTATTTTATTTATTCATTTTGAATATCCATTTTCTAATCTGAATCCAATCCAAATCCAACATAAAATTTATGGATAAGATATGATTTGAATTTGAATATAAATTAATCAAACTTGGATCTACCTATATCCAATCAAATTAATTGGATATGCACATAGGAAATTAGCCATTCTTATTAGGTGTTCGACTTGGACTAATACTCATTAGTTTGTCCACTCTCATTGGTACAAGAGAATGAAAGTAACGTTAAATAGTTAAAATTAACTAAAAAAATGATATGTATATAGAAAATTAACCACTCTTACTTGTTCTTCGATTGTGATCAGATTGGTTAGACAATAGACATGACTCCAAAATAATTTCTAGGTTGAAGTTAAACTAGGGGGTGTTCGATATTGTGAATATATTGTGGATAGGACCGTTTTAGTCCCGTCCACAAAATAGCATGGATAGGGACGGACTACACCTCAATTTATCGTCAATACTTTTATCGTGAATGAGCCACATCATGGTGTGGACAATTTGTGGGAAGGATTCAATATAACACACTTATGTTACATTGGCTTAAACACCCTCGTTTTTGTTAACATTTTAACATGTTTTCATTTATAGTTAAATTCATCTTTAAATTGTTTGTTGTTGAAGATAATATTATAGTGATTTTTTTCTAACTATTTAACCATTTTAATTATTTTTATCTCCATTTTTTGTTCATCAAAATGATTTTGTAAAATATATTTATTTTATATTTATTAGTAAGTATATATTGGTGTTATGTTTTATTTATTATTTTATATTATTATTTCAAATTATTTTTGGCTTAAATTATGCTTTTTTTTCATTTATGATTAATTTTTTATCTCACAAATTGTGTATAAGATGTATGGAATCAACATGTGTGGTGTGGACTAATCCACACCCACTAATTTTTCATCCATATTAGAGAACACCCCTTAGATTGGCTCAATTGTGAATGTCATAAGGATTCTTATATTTTTAATTTCATTTAACAAAACCCATGCATCACATGTGTCCCAACTACAAATTAAAAACAGGTTATAGTGTCATTATAGTAAATACCTCCTTTGAACTTTTGAGAAACTCAACAAAACCTCCATTTTGTCATTGACCCCAAATAGAGAATGTATACATTTACAAAATTACCCCCATACATCATTTAAGCATATCGTAAAATACCATATTTGCCCTCAATCAAACGTCATCTTGCTCAAATGCTTGGCTGCTACAAATCCCCTCAATCTTCTACGATAATAAGGCTCTTCTCTACTTACAAGGGGTCCTTGTAAGTAGGACTCCGATTATTCGTTTGATTTCTGATTACCAACAAGAACAAATGAAAATTATTTGTTCCTCAATCAGGAATTCAACAACATGACGAACTCTTCTTGCTGCACAAAGGGCTTCCTGCTAACTTGCTTGATGGTACTTTTTCTTTATCCATTTTTTTTTGTTCTTTAGCATTGTCATCAGCCATGTGAGCAAGTTCACAACTTCCACTTTTTCCATTTCAAAAATCATCAAATCGTCAGAGTCTTGAGACTCTAGACTTAAAAATTGTTGTGAAACTTGAGGCATTTTCAAAATTGATTCAGGAATCAAATTTTTGAAGTTTGCTAAATCCGGAAACCAATTTCTATATCCGTGGGTCTCTCCATTGTCTTTGAGACATGGTTGTTCATGAAATGGCATCTGAATGGCTTGAAATTTGATCATTGTTAGCATGCGGTGCATGGCATCTGTACACCTAGATCTCAAATTTGATTTGCAGATGTAGATGTTTATGACAATCTAGTTGCTATTTAGAATTTTCAAACAAAAAAAAAATCCAAAAGTAAAATAAAATGACCTAGAGAATGATACAATCCCCAATATGATGCAAAACGGTGTCTCACTTCCCTATAGGCATAGGTTTCAGTAGTGAGATAAGCAAAGGTGGTTGATTAAATCGTAAGAATCAACGGTGAAAGAATCATTGACAAAGAGTAGAAAGATGTTCCTCTCTTCCTTAGTCAATGGATCAAGGTTTGAAGGGTTGGAAAATTGAAAGATTCGATGTTCTTTTGGAGTTTTTCTCTTTCTGATGAATTTAGAATAGGATCCCTCCCTTAGAATTGATGAAGTTTTTGAGCAAGGTTCCTCTATCTTGGTGTCGATGGAGTTTAGGATTGGGAGTTCGAAGGAAGAGGATAAAAATCAAAAGGGGTGTCTGTTGAGTTTAAAATGGGGTTATTTAAGTAATTTTGTATGTAAAATAATTTACGAAAGAGTAAAATTGGTATTTAAAAAAAATTGATACATCAATTTAACGTTTTTCGTTTGAATCAATGACAAAAGAGAGGTTTTTGTTGAATTTCTCAAAAATTTAGGAGAGGTATTTATTACAATGAAATTATAGGGGAGGTTTTTATTATTGTTAGAAATTTTAGGAAAGGTTTTTGTATTTTACCTTTAAAAATAAAACAATATAAAACCTATTAACCTGATGATTTTTTTTTTTGCACATACTAACCTAATGAATGGGGTAGACAAATTTGTGACTTGTGAGTTGTGACCACCCGGGGCCGGGTCATTGAATCATTGTTTTTTTTTTTGCAAAGTAGCGTGTGAACCGGTGTTTTGACTGACTCACCGGGTCACTCGTCTAACCGACTGGGTAAAGACGGGTTGAAATTGAAAATCGTCCGGGCGTTTCTTTCAGGACCGGTTAAAACGATCTAACGGTCCGGCTGGACTGAGCTGAGGCCCAAGGGACTCTGGTTTGACCGTTTGAGTGGGTTCGCCTCTTTGGCTCCGTGTGTGTGTGCGAGTGTGCCCTTCGAGATCGGATCTGCTCCTCACAAAAGGCGCCTCATACCGACCTCATAGGCACATTCCATCATGCATTTAGAATATCTTCCATATTTATACGTTGTATACACGAGAGATGCTCTCAATGCACGGTAAGATGTGCCTTAAGGTCAGTGTGGGGCGCCTTGTGTGAGGAGCAGATCCCAATTCGCGCCCTTCTGCCAAGGAATCAGGGATTCCTGCGGGTCAGAGACCTGGGAAGCCCTAATCCGAAGAAAATACTCAGAATACGCGTTAAAAATCCGGGATTCCTCAGATTTCGGTTAATTTCGATCCAGCGAAACAGTCCGCGACCCCGATTCTGATCCCGACACGGGATAACCATTGTCATAGCTTTCTGAAACACTGTGTGTGGGGAGAGAGTGAGAGAGAGGGAGAGCTGGAGGAGTAGAAGTTTGGAGTTGCCGGTCTGTCGTTCTGGGTTTTGTGTAGCTGTTTGTATTCTTTTGGCGGTGAAATGGAGGACGAGGAAATCGAGAAAATGGTGATTGCATACCTGAAGAAGAAGGGCTTCAAGCAAACGGAACTCGCCCTACAGGAAGAGCAAAGCAAAAGCTCCTTTGCTTCTCAGACCGATCCCGACAAACAGATCCTTTCTGTTACTGAGTACGCTTTCATCTCCCCTTAAAAAACAAACTCTTTCTCTCTAGTGCTGCTTATTCTGATGGTTTTCGGAAAGTTTTAATTATCAACTGCAAGCCTTGATAATTTCTTTATATTGCTAGCCTGTAGTCGTTTTGCATATATCTATTGATTGGTTAACGTAAAATGGATTTCATTTCTAGAGGTCACGTTTTGTATCGACCAAAATGGTATAGTTGAAGTGCATTAAATTATGCGAGTCACTGTAAACATGTTCAAGAAGTGTTAAGTCTAAATTTCTCTATCATGGGAATTAGTTTCTTACCGAGCTAACTAGTTCCTATATATGCATAGTCTGCCTAAATTGCTGTATATTTACATGTAATTACAATCCAAATACATCACGCTTCCCCAGTACGCCCCCTCAAGTTGAAGTGTGAATGTCAAGAACACCCAACTCTATTTTCCATGAATGCACACGTGGAATTTGACTATCATCTAGTTTGGCTGGATATGAATGCGGGGTACCAAGATCATGGAGAAGATTGAATAATCAGGTTAGCTCAAAAGATGCAGGCAAGACATGACATTTGACTTCTATAGAATACTAAGATACTTGTGTTGTTTCTCAATCTGCCAAGGTTTGGGAGAGTTGCCTAGTATCATACAGTAACCTGTTACAGGTAAATAAAAATATTATATGCATAGTTTTCAAGGCGCCAAGGCGAGGCTAGGCGACAGGGGGGCGCCTTGTTGCCTAGTCGCCTAGGCGGCGGGCGCCTAGGTGTTGCCTAGGCGATGGATTTTTTAAGTGAAAAATACATATCCTAGGTAGTTCCCTAGGTTCCATAACCATCTTTCCTTAATAACTATACATAATTTTCATAATAAAATTATAAACTTCATGTTTATGTCTAGAAATCAACATATTTATGAGAAGAAAAATAAGAAAGAAAAGAAAATTCAATAAATATGGGGACTGAACCCCAATTTTTGTTATAGGAAAAGAAGAAAAGAAAAGGTGGAAGAAGAAGAGGAAGAAATGTGTTGATTAGACAAAACTTTATGTTTTTCCCTTACTTCTTGGTTCAAATTTTGAAGTCTTTGAGGGTTCAATACAACAGTTAGCAATGTTTGTGTTGATTAAACCCTAACAAATAAGAAAATAATAAAAAGAAATTAGTTTATAAACACAAAAAATGAATATTTTTGTTTAATAATGCCTATTTTATAATTATAATCTCAAAAGAGTAACAATATAAAAGTATTTTATAAGACAGTATACAAAACTGCTAGGCGACTGGGTGAGGCAAGCCTCCAAGGGCGCCTTGTCGCCTAGGCGTCGCCTTGACAACTATGATTATATGGTAATATGTTTTTGAGTGTTCAGTCCTTGGAAAACTAGCTCAACCAGAGTCACAAAAACCTTTCAATTTCAAAGAACTAGTGGATTATAGAAGAAGATATTCTTTTATAAAAAAAAAAATTATAGAAGAAGATATTGACCTGGAGAGCACTTTTAAAATTTAAATAACGCAAAACATGCATAGCAACTTCAAAATGTGGCTTATGAGGCTGCTTCATGAATTTGCTCAAGTTCAGAGAGCAGATATTAGAGTGTGTAATGGCAAGACAAGGAAGGCTTCCTATAAGATGCTGGTAAGAAGTGAGGTTCTGTAAGAGTTCACCATGAGCGGTGGTCTGCATCAAATTTTGCTCCTTAAGAAAATCAGTAGGCTGAGCATCAAAGAGACCCATGTCATCAAGAATCTCAGGTGTATATTTCTGTTGCAATGTATAAATACATTGATGAGAATGGGCCCCTTTAATGCCAAGTAAAATGTTTTGAGACTCTTGATATGAATGTGGTACTGTTATGACGTAGAAAATTGTTAATGAAACAACTTGGGAAAGGATGTATAGTGGGCACTAGTATGGAGGAGATGATAATGGGGACATATGCTGATCTCTCGAGTTGTTCTTTGATTGAGTAGCCTTTGAGGTACTTGGACCTATCTTTAGGAGGAAATCCTAGATGTAGTATATTTTTGGAGCCCTGTCCTTGATAGGTTCTCAAAAAAACTAGTTGTGGAAAAAGAATTACATCTCACTCTCACTAGGAGTCTAGGAGTTAGAATTACCTTAATTAACTCAACTATAGCCAACTTATATGTCTATTTTTCTCTGTGTAATCTCTGCCCTTGTTGCCAAGAATTGAAGAATATGAGGGGTTTTTTCTGGGACTTGGGTGCACTAAAAAGGACCAGTTGATTAATTGGTAGCTCCGTAGCTGTGCGCAAAAGAAAGATTATAGGGGGTTTAGGACTAGGGAAACTTTTATTAAATTCCAATAGGAATTTAATAGGTTGTGGCATGTTGTGGTCAAGAGTATCTTTGGTCTCTTGGCCAATGAATGGGGTGCAACCTTATAGGGAATGTGGCATTTTTCGGAAGTGGTTATAGAGATTCCTGTTGGATTTGAACAGTTTGTGGCATGTTTAATTAAGTGCATCCATGGTCTCTTGGCCAATGGATGAGACATGAGTTAAGAGCTATCCATACTTCTCCTTGGAAAGCTTTTCTCTCCATCTCTCACTTATTCCTCCAACATTTGGTATGGCATGCATTTGGGTGTTATAATCAAAATTTGGACTAATTTTTGGTTGGGAGGAAAGGTTGTTTTCATAGTTTTTTACTCTTTATCCTCCCACAGAATCTTAGGTATCCCATTGTGTCCTTGGCTGATCAAGGGTTTGTTTGGAACTTTGGCCTAAAAAAAGGATTAAGGAAAAAATAAATCTCCATGTCTTTGCGCAAGGTGCCAACCAGCTGGTTGGTAAGGTCTTCTGCTGGTCGTAGTGGAAACTTGGGATTGAATCCCGCCCCGTCTGCACCTGGGTTAGGGGGGTTATGGGTAGGGGGATGGTCTAGCCCCCATTTGTGTAGTCCTTCAGAAGATACAAAAAAATCTCAATGTCTTTGTTCTTATTGGTTCTTTAGATAGCCTTCTCTTAGATGCCACCTAGAATGACAGTAGAAACTGGTTAGTTAGCAAGTTGGGTCTTTTTTCTTATGCTTCATTCCTCAAGACCGTTTCTTCAGACCCCAACTCCCTCTTGATCTTTCTGGTTAAGCTGTTTGGTAGTGATGGATACCGCCCTAGTTTGGGCTTTTTGTTGGGACTTGGGAGGTAGTATATGTTAAAATCATCACTTTTAAGTATATTTATAAGAGAAGGTTAATAGGTATCTCTCCCCACATGTGAATTCTTTGTCGAGCAAGTTTCTAAACCACCTTTTGTTTACTAAATACTAATCTCATGTTTGTTTGTATCTGCAATTTAAGATTTTTCTATTCATTATTTTGATGTATGTGGACTCCCCTAGTAGATTTGGGTAGCTTGTTTCATACAACTTGGGAAGAAAGAAATGTAAGAATTTTTAAGATAAAAGTCCATCAAAAGAAGCAATGGTTGTGGGGGTGGAAAATTGCTTAATATCTATTCCTATTTTTGCTTACTATTCCATTCATTGATATTTGACTTCCTTCCTACACACATCTTTATTAAAATGAACTTTGATGGCTGTAGTTTGGGTAACCCTGGGAATGTAGGGATTGATGGAGTCTTCAGTAGTTTGGCTTAGACATACAGAAGTTCGGCTTAGCTTGGCTTGATTGCACCCCTAGTCTTCAAGAACTTAATGGAGATGTAATGAAACTTCTTTGAGGACCTATTGGACATGGTGGCTCAGCAGGGGCAGTGTTATTGCTAACTTTATTTGGGAGTGGTTTTCCTCTCTATTTGGTTGCAGCTGGAATCCTCTTGCTAATCTGGAAAATCTCTTTAGCTCCAACATATTCAGGTGCTCTAAAAGGAGAGGCAAAGTGATGGGAAAATGCACTAGAGCAGCAGTGGCTTGGACAATCTAGGAGGAAAGAAATTTGAGGATATTTGATGATAAGGAAAGAGGTAGAGATGCTGTGATTGAGGTGATAGCCATAAGGGTGGCACATTGGGTGAAAACTTCGAAAATATTTGCAGATTTTTTATTTTTGATGAATGAATATAATTTATTAATTCAGAAAAGGCAGTACGGGAAACTCAAAAGAGGCACGAGCCGTTACTTCTTCAGGGCAGATTTTAAGACAGAAGACTTCTTCAGATCATGGGGAACAATTGCAAACATTGCTCTTCAGATCATGGGAACAATTGCAAACATTGCTTCTAGAAGACCTATTGTATCTGAATTTTGGTCTCCTCCGGATGTTGTGTGGAAGAAACTAAACTTTGATGGTAGCTGTTTGGGAAACCCTGGCCCATCGGGCATTGGTGGGGTAATAAGGGAGGAGAATGGAAATATCATTGCCATGTTCACAGGCCCTATCCAGCATGGTGATGTGGTGAATTCAGAACTGAAGGCAGCAGTATTTGGTATTGAGAAAGCTAAGGAGTTGGGGATAAACAAGTCGGTTAAAGGGGACTCAAAGGTTGTTTAAACTGGCTGAAAAAAGAGGAAGGAACAATCTGGAGATTAAGAAATGAGTTCAGGCGCTTTAAGCAGGCTTCTAAAGATATGGAAATTTACATAAGATGGATTAGGAGATTAGCTAATAGCATAGCTGATGGTCTAGCTAAGCAAGGAGTTCAAAGACAATCTATGTTCTGGGCTATATTATAGATAGTGGGATTTCCTTTGGGTCCTTTAGGGCTTGTTTGTAACTAATGAATTTCTTTGTTGGGTAAAGCTTGGGTCTGTATGGTAATTAGTGGGGTTTATGTGGATTGTGGACTTTGTCTACCCACAACTTCTTGTTGTACACATTCTATTAATTTAATGAATCTTTTCTGTGTTGCCGATCAAAAAAAAAAAAAAAAAGAGGGAGCTCAAATGGGTAAGCTTTGTTTTCATTGTCAAAAGAGTCGGCAACTGTAGCATTCTTATTACTGGCAATGCTATACAGTTCAGGAGATAAGGATTTCAAAGATGAACCATCACACCACAGGTCTCTCCAGAACCTAACCTTATACTTTATCCCTTTAATAAAATGGGGAAAAACCTTGCAAATTCCTTTCCAGAGGCTGCAACCATAAGGAGAATCAGGGACAGCTGCATCCCAGCCATTACTTTGAAGATCACACTTATCCACAATGAATTTCGTCCAAAGACTATCATCTTCAGTAGAGAATCTCCAACGCCAGTGTATTAGAGCTGAGCTTCTAGCGGTGGTACAAGGTATTCAGATTGCAAATCAGTTAGGAGTTCAGAATTTGCTTATTGAAGGAGATTCCAAAGTTGTTGTGGGTTGGCTAAAGAATCCAGATTCAGTTATTTGGTGCTACAGGGACATTATGAGAAAAGTTAAGTGGTATTCAAGGAACATGATTGTCAATTCTCAGTGGGTGGGTAGAACAGCTAATGCCATAGCGGATGGGTTAGCTAAGCAAGGGGTAGCAAGGGAACTTCTATTCTGGGCAGCTCTGTAATCTTTTTTTCTGAGCTCAATGTAATACTTTGTTGTTGGTAAGGAGAGGTACCAGCTCGTGCCTCTCCTCGGGCAGTCTGTTTTTGTATCATTATCTTATTATGTCTGAATAAATTACCATTCATTTATCAGAAAAAAAAACTCCAAAGCCAGTGCCCTAGAGGAGAAATATTAAATATCCTCACCCTTCTAATTCCTAGCCCACCGCAATTGATCAGCTTGCAAACCTTCTCCCATATAACGAAATGGATCTTATTAGAGTTCCTCCAACCTGACCACAAAAAATCTCTCATGGATTTTTCCAATCCATCAGCCACCACACCTGGGATAGGGAAGATGAACATGTAATAAGCTGGCAAACTTGGAAGAACACTTTTAATTAAAGTAATTCTGTCCCCTTAGATGAAAATCTTGATTTCCAAGAAGCCAGCTTTCTTAATATATATATGTATATATATATATATATGTGAAACAGGTAAAGTGTAATGTCATTAAAGGAACAAAAAGAAAACAAAAATATGTACACCAAGATGCTGTATACAGGGATTTATAAAACACTGCCCAAGCAGTCCTATACCACCCCCACCCTGCTTTACAGAAAGATATTCTCATGTACAAAAAAAAAGAGTCGTAATTCCTATCCTTGAACAATTTGTTTACGGATAGCCATGACATCATTTTGCCCACTATTCTCTGAAAACAGTGTTGGGAGAGCTTCTCTTGTTCTTGAAGGTTCTTGCATTTCTTTCCTGCCATAAACACCCAAAAACAGCTTAACAGCTGCAGGCGCCATGTTCCAAGCCAATTTTCCTTTCAAGGTTAAACCCCCTATACTCCTACTGCATCAGGTGATTCATCTTGAGCCTCACGGATGACACAGTTAGTGGATGTCAACTGCATCCCTTTTCTAACCAAATTGTCCCTGATAAAGAGTCTCTTCAGGCAGGCCAGCCAAACAGAAGGCCACCTCGGTTGGAACATTCTTACACCAGGCGACCTGTACTGGAATATTCTGCTCTTCTGACCTTGAGATAGCATTCTCACCGTGAAATTTTAATAAAGTTGAAGAAAATGGCTTCGGTTGTGTAATTTCCATAGGAAGCAATGTAAATGCTGTGAAACTAAGACTCAGTACCAACTTGAGGATGATTGTATTGTGTTTTTACATGCATATATTCCAAAGCAAGTTATACAGAGTGAAAAAATTCACTTTGCTATGAGCATCTCTTGAAACTGCACCGAAAACTGAACTTTCATGTGTTTAAGGTTCACCATCTTTTAGTCTGACGATGTGTTTGGGCCATTTTAGATTTTCTTGAAGTCTTCTGAGAGGACTACTTGAAAGTGTTTTCTTGTTCTAACATTAACACCCATAGGATTGTACTCATTTATGAAGCCATCTAACTCAATTTTGTCCTTTCTGTAATTCTGTTTCCTCATTTCTTAGTTTCAATGTTTCAAGCAGAATCTTGCGTGCCTCTTTCCTTTATTTTCCTTTCTTTCCCCTCTTCTTCTCTCTTCCTCCCCCTGTTGCATTCTATTACATTGTAGGCAGTGTTTGAACTAGAATTCAATGGCGTATTATTGTTTTCCCGTTAGTCTAAGACAGGCGATTTTAATCACAATACATGCATTTACCATTCTGATGGAATTTATTGCTTGTCAGATCAGAGAGTGGTCCAGCACAGTATCAAGATGGATATAGCAAGCTAAGATCATGGACATATAGCTCACTGGATCTATATAAGGTAACTAAGTCTGTTTGATAGCATCTGTTTTCATCAAAATCATGTCCAAGACATAATTTTTCATGGATTTTTTGCAATGTTGCATGGACTCTCCTAAATAAACAATGTGTCTATGTCAGGCATGTGTTGGATACCAATAATTAATGGATTCTTTAAAGGCATTTTTGCATATATATATATTTTTCTTTTTTCTCCTTTTCTTGTATGAATGAGAAATTTTCATTCATGGTTGTCAAGGCGATACCTAGGTTAGAAGGTGCTTATGGAGGGTCGGTTGCCTTGCTTAATCGCCAAAATATTTTTTACACGGTGCTTTTGGTTGCTATTATATTTTTAACCTTTTGAGATTATAATAATAAAATAGACATTATTAAACTAAATTATTCAGTTTAAGTTAAAATACTACTCTATTTTTATTATTTTTTCTTCATTTTCTAGGGTTCAATCAACATGGATACTGCTTTGAACCCTTGAATATTTCAAAAATTGAATTGATAAGCATGGAAGAACTCAAAATTTTATCCACTCAACACATATTGATTCTCTTCTTTATATAAATCATTGAAGGTTGATAAAATAGTTTTTTTATAACTTTCAGTTCTTATTAAATTTTTGGGAAAATTCAATCTTAAATTATTTATTTCAGTTTTTATAATTATAATCTACAATTTTTATTAAAGTTCAAAAACAATCCAAAAACGGCCATTGTACAGTTTTGTTAAACTAACACTGATACGATTCTGTATCAGACCGTATCCACTGATACAATGTGATATGGCCTGATATGGAGGTGTATCATGCCGATACACACGACTTGTGATATAAGAACCTAGTCATGACGTATTCTGTATCCATGGCCATGGATATGGATACAATACATTCCGTATCGGGAGTATCATATTGATACTTTAAACCTTGCTCATAGGTATTTACTTTGTGGGGAAGAAAGTAACCTCAGCCAACCATTTTGGTTGCTGTATCCAGCAAGAGAGAATAGATGAGTGACACCTCCAGAGGACCCTAGATCAATCCCAAGAAAAGTAAAGAAGAATGAATAGATTCCCCTTTTGAGACACACACACACACACGCAAAAAAAAAAAAAGGAAGTGTTGGATCTGGTTATTTACTGCTTTGATACCATCTTAAGTAGCCTTGCTAGACTAGCAAAATTAGATAGGAGACGGAGAATGGAAAAGAAGAGAAGAGGTGAAAGAAGAGAAGGCAAGGTGCCAACCAGCTGGTTGGTAAGGTCTCCTGCTGGTCGGAGCACAGAATTGGGATTGAATCCTGTCTGCACCTGGGTTGGAGGGTGGGCTACCCCCCATTGTGTAGCCCTTCAAAAAGAAATAAAAAAAAAAGAGGAGGTGAAAGAAAAAGAAGAGAAAGAGGACTATAGCATGGAGAAGAAAAGGGCCATCCTAATCTGATTGACTGTAATAGTTGCAAACTAGAATTACAAAATTATCCCTACACGTTTTTAATAAAATGCTTTTGTTTGATCAGAAAAATCACCCCTACACAATTACTACTAACCAACCCATATATTCACTGTGGAAAGATTGAAATGCCCTTAGTTGAATATCTTTAACAAACATAGTGTTATCTTTGCTTGTAAAGATTTTTATAATTTATAAGGAACTTCTAGCTAATAAGATGTATATGTGCAATGGATCAATTTGCACTTGCAGAGTTGCAGTATTCCTCATATAGTGTAGGTATATGGCCTTCTCTAAAGGATTGGGCTAAGTGCTATATCTTAATAGACACAAACATAACAAGATTATAACTTCCCTTTTATTTTATCATGGTGTAGGCTGCATTACTGGGAAAGAGTATGACATCTCAAGATTATTGCAGATGAACAAAGACTGCCTATCTAAACTATCTGCTGTCAACTTGTTTGCCTTTTTATTCATGGAACCTAACCTCCCCACTTTACCACACACTTCCTCCCCACCAAGGAAAAAGAGAAAGAAAGGAAACAAGCTAAGAACACCACTCAATTAATAATGCCTCTAAGTGCCATTTTCTAATGGCTAAAGTGGCTGAACTGATTACTCATTGTTTTGTCTTTTAGTGGATAAAATAATTCAATAATAAAATATTTCAGAATATGGTAATCAACCCAACTTTAGTTTCAGCCATTAAGGAGCTCACAACATCCTTAATAACTTATTCACTAAAAAACCAATAAGCCATTCAGTTCAACAATTTTATCTGTTACCTAATGGTCCCTAACTCTTGATAATTGAGATTGTTATTCCAAAGCAAGTTTCTTTATATATCAATGAACAAGGTAGTAGATGAAAATGAAGACATATGATGTATTTGTGTTCTCCATTCCCTCATCCTTATGTAGCTCTTCTATGTCTTTTTTATGATGTTTTACCAAGTCTTGTTAAATGACAGCTACATTGTACCATTTAAGACTTGATAAAAGCTGTGCAGGTGCACTTTCTTGTTAGACATATGTCATGTCTATATGAATTTATACCATTCTTATTGCATTGTGCAGCATGAGTTGCTTCGTGTGCTTTATCCTGTATTTATTCATTGTTTTATGGATCTTGTGGCGAAGGGGCATACCCAAGAAGGTAATTTCTGAAAATTGTTGGCAACTTGGCATTGATTCAGATAAGTAGTTTTTGTTTGGATCTGACTTTATCTGTTTTCCTAGCTCGAGCATTTTTCAATAGCTTTCGTGAAGACCATGAATTGATGCACTTAAGGGACCTTCAAAAGTTGGAAGGTGTTCTTTCGCCCTCACATCTGGAGGTTAAATCAACTGTTCTCAACGTTTGTTTAGAATCATTATATTTTTAATTAAATTAATGAAGTTAAGCTTCTAATTTTGTTCTAATCATTACTTCCATCCAGGAGATGGAATTTGCTCATTCTTTGAGGCAGAGCAAAATTAGTATAAAGATGTGTCAGGTACTCTTTTCCTTTAGTTCTTCTCAAACTATGTAATCCCCTCCCAAGTAGTGGTTGGTGGTATGAAGATTACATTGAATTTGGTCCTCTTCAATTGGAGTTACAAAGTTTATGAGAATTCATGGAAATTTCACTTTAACCAATGACATTAACTTCACTAGAAGGAAGGGAGGAAACCAAAATGAAGAGGAGAGACAGAAACACATGAATGCAAAACTAGAAAACAACATGGACAGGCAAACATAAAATAGAGTACATGGGAATAAGGCTAGACCACTAGTGTTAGGTGAACATCTTATTTAGATGGATCCAATGATCGACTAAACTCATTGGCAGATTGCCTTGCCAGGGTGGAGTTGGGAGGAACAAGTTATTTGGAGGCTATCTCCTCCGAGAGCAAGAGGTAGTCAGTATTGTTAATATATTGTTTTTGTCTTAGTTAAGACTTGTTTGTGAATTATCTTTTCTAAATAAATAAATATGCGTATATATATGTTTATTTATTTATTTATCAGAAGAAGATGAATAATTACATTAGGATGTTGGTGACAACATATAAAATAATTGCCCTCCATCATATGGATTTTATTTTTCTTTTATGTGGTATCATAATTAAATCTGATCTTTAAATCCAAGAAAACATTGATATTTTAGTTTTCTACTTTTTCTTTTTTGGGGCAATATTTTTTTAGTTTTCTATTTTGTATCTCATTCTTTTGTCATTTGATAAGGCAAAAAAGTGTTAATTGGAAGACTTTGTTCTCCCTTCTCCCTCTCTCTCTCTCTCCCCCCTCTTTATATTTTGAGATAAATTAAATTGTTGGTACTGAAGTGCCTGTCAGTAGGGAATTCACATCTGCGCCCCACAAATGCCCCACAGCATATCCCAACCGTGTATTGGGAACATCTCCCACTGACAACTTTGGGGGATGTTCCCAAATCCCAATGCACACTGAGATGTGCATGTGGGGCACCCTCTGTGGGGTGCAGATGTGATCTCGTTAGTAGGTTAGTTTTAAGGTATGACCCAAAATGCTCAAATAATTGTAGATGCTTTAACCTTTCTCTCTCTCTCTCTCTCTCTCCCCCTCTCCTATCTTTACACACACACATACGCTTGTGTATACATAGAAAGGGGTTGTGTATATGAGACATATATCTACACATATGAATATGGCTTTGTTTCCTAATCAGGTTATGTAGAAAACCTTGCTAGATGGTCCTACATTTTTTTTTAGCATGCAAAGGAATTCTGCTACTGGTCCAAATCATCTGTTGGACAGGGGACTCTCTAGTTAGGTCAAATGTTCACTCTGTTTTGAATCATCTTTATACCTCACCTTATATTATATCTTCTATAGACCTATATATGATATTACTAAATAACTAGACAAGGTAACATTTACTAGAATTTGTATTATTTTTTCAATAAATTTTTATTTAGAATTCTTTTTTTGTTCCAACTTTTTTTAGACCAATCCCTTCTTGTTTACTTTTGGGTGTTGAGGCATATGTATGTATTATGATGATATTTTATAACATACATCAATACACATCAGTGCAATTAAGATGCTCAGGAATATTACTTTATATTGGTTTCTATTGTGGATCTGTATCTGTAAGAGCAGATTCTTATTTGTTCCAGTAGGTGCAGACTCATACACTTGTCATTTTCTTTAATCTTTAACCTTTGCTGGATGAGGTTCCCATGATAGAGTTACAGGAGACTGGTGTCCCACTTTCAGAAGAAACCTGAATGATTGGGAAATAGCCCACTGGATGGAGTTTATGCAAGCCCTTAGTTCTTTCGGACCAGATTTCTCTAGGCCAGATAGAAGAATCTGGGTGGGAGATCACTCGGGGGTTTTCTCTGTTAACTCCTATAAAAGTTTAAACAGAGAGGAGGAAGGGAATTTCCCAGAGCAGAGAGTTTGGAAGTCTGTTGTTCCACCTAAAGTAGCTTTTTTTGTTATGGACAACCACTCTCGGAAAATGCCTGACAGCAGACTCATTGGCAAAAAGGGGATTAGTGGTGGAGCCAAGCAGATGTAGCTTAGCTTCAGTAAATGCAGAGAATCTTTTCATTCACTGTAAGATTGCTAGTATGATCTGGGGGAAAGCTTTGGGGCTGTTCAAAGTTAGCTTCTGTTTCCCAAAGGACCTGGTCTCCTTGTTGTGGTGGTGGAAGCTTAAGGGTCTGTCCAAGAGAGGGAGAGTTTTGTGGGAAGTGATTCCGGCAGCAGTGATTTGGTCTATTTGGTTGGAGAGAAATAGGAGAATCTTTGAAAACAAATACAATACAGAGGATACAATTTTAAAAAACTTATGGGGAAGAATTTACTCATGGACTGCAGTGCATAGACAGCTAAAGTATATATCTTTCAGTTCTTTTTTTGACCATAGAAATCTTTTTGTATCTAGATCAGAAGTGTAATAATCTCTTTAGTTTCCTTGCCTTGCTTCAATTTCTTTTTGAGCAGGGATTTGTATATCTTTTTTTGCTGTTTATAATACATTACCTTTCTCTCTCTCAAAAAAAAAAAAAAGATAAAATTGTCTGTGTTTTCTCTAGAAGTTCCAGATACTGACTTATTTTTCTCATCAGTACTCGTACGAACTTCTTGTGCAATATCTACAGAAATCACAGTCGATTACTATTCTTGGAATAATCAATGAGCATATTAATTTTGAAGGTACAATGTCTCATGCATTTTTTTTTTTATTTAAGTCACCTGCAATTTGATAGCATTTATAAATGAGTTGTAATAAAATGTAACAAGATTATGTTGATTGAATTTTTTCAGTTTTAATTTTTGGCTGTTTTCTTTTCTTTTCTTTTTTTTTTTTTCTAAATTCTTAACTCGGCATATTCACTTCTAAATTCTAATCATCCTTTGACAGTTTCACCTGGTCAACCAAGCACAATTTCTGATGATGCCGATGTGGTAACCCTGCTTGGAAGCAGCCAAGATACATCTAAGCTGATAAACCAGAAGGAAATACGTTGGGGGGTGAGTCAGGAAAGCCAACTAATTGCTGCTTTTTATACACTTTTAAGGGCAATCTTAGTTTTGTCTAATTCTTTTGTTGAATATTGGGGAAATGTCCTTTAGGGGAGGCTATATTAATAACTAATAATATGTTACAGTAGTTGGTGTTTCGTTATCAAAAAAAAAAAAAAAAAACAGTAGTTGGTATTTGATTACATTCTCTTTTTTGTTCGAATGTTCTATGAAGACAGAAGAAGAATCCCTACTAAGCAACTGGTCAATGATCATAACTCTAAGAATGTTGGGTTTTGCTTAATCAAGCACTTATTCTTTGGACTTTTAAACTAGAATTAGAAAAGAATGACATTGGAATTTTTATTCAATATGAACCAATCTTGTTGGTATTTAGGCAGATGCGGATCTGCGGTTCCAAAAGTGACATTCAGGAAAAGGAACTATAATTACATCATAATTCATTCTTGTACAGTGTTCAGTAGGGCTATAAATGGATCAGATTCAGCAACAGCCAAATCTGGTCTGATTAATGACAACTGAAATCCAAATCCAATTGGATTTGAAGATCTTGGATTGGATTCAAATCCTATGGTGACTAGAATTAGAAAAGAATGACATTGGAACTTTTATTCAATATGAACCAATCTTGTTGGTATTTAGGCAGATGCGGATCTGCGGTTCCAAAAGTGACATTCAGGAAAAGGAAATATAATCACATCATAATTCATTCTTGTACAGTGTTCAGTAGGGCTGTAAATGGATCAGATTCAGCAACAGCCAAATCTGGTCTGATTAATGACAACTGAAATCCAAATCCATTTGGATTTGAAGATCTTGGATTGGATTCAAATACTACGGTGTGTATATATATATATATATATATATATATAGCTTGGGCTTAGCTTTTGTTATAATTTCTGGCCCAAAGCCCGGCCCATGAACACATCTAAATATGAAATGTTGGATTTATTATATATATATATATAAATTTATATATAGTAAAATACTAAAATATTTAAAATTATATTTTTATTATTAAATAAATTTTATATTAAAATCAATTATATATTATAATATAATCGGTTTCGGATTTTTAATCAGATCAGATGGAGTTAAATCTGCATCTGATACAATTATTAATCGGATGCAGTTCGTAAAATCCAAAATCTGATCCAATTATGTAAACAGATCATCCGATTCTGGGATAATTGGATTGGATGTCACATGTCAGACTGGATTTCTGATTTTTGGTGTCTGTTGACAGCCCTAGTTTTGAGCTCAGCTTTCTAAGCTTCTCTAGGTTCCTTGAAATTGTGTTTTTTGAATCCTTATTATGGTTATGGTTAAAGATTTTCTGTAATTAATTTCTTGGATAAATATGATGTGTTATAAGACTGCTATGTCATTTGTTTTTTTTGATGAATAATAGTAAGTTTATTGATTCATAAGCAAATTAGAGTGAGTTCATACATCATCCCAACGAGAGGCGCGAGCTGCAGCCCCTCCTTGAAACTTACAAGTAAACTAGGAAAGAAAAACAAGAATCACAACTGAGCCCAAAATAATTCTTCCCTATTTACCCCTTGCTTAGCTAACACATCTGACAAGGTATTTGCTGATCTCCCCACCCACTGTACAGTGACCAACATATTCCTTGTCAACCAACTAAATTTCTTCATTTCATTCTTGTATCGCCACATAGCCTCTTCAGAATTTTTTAACCAACCCACCACCACTTTGGAATCTCCCTCGATTATTAGATGTTGTACCCCTAGCTGGTTTGCAAATTGGACCCCTTGTACAACAGCTAAAAGTTCTGCCCTGATGGAATTCCCAATTCCCAAAGGACCTGAGTAGAGCAACAAAATCTCTCCCTTCTCATTTCTCAAAGCACCCCCCACTCCGGATAATCCTGGATTACCCATGCTGCTTCCGTCAAAGTTCAACTTAATTGAGCCTTCGGGTGGAGGAGACCAGCTTGTAATTGATTTGGCCTTTAAAGATGAACACCTTGCTACTGCTGACCAATTTCTCCAGATGTCATTAAAGGAGAATTGATGAAAGATTTCCAAGGTCTTCAGCCAATGTATTGCCCTGTTTAACACACAGTCTTTCAAATCTTGGCTGTTCCTTTCCTTATCTTGAAAAATTCTGAGATTCCTTTCCTCCCAAAGAGTCCAAGTCAAGGCAGCACGAGCACATCTCCACATAATTCTCCTTGTTATTTGTCTCCTTTTGCCCTTGTTTTCCATGCTAAGAGTAAACCATATCTTATTTATCTATTTAGGAAATATTCCTGTTTCTGATGGAAGTGTGTGCTTTATATTGGTCTGAGGATTGTTCATTGCCAAAATTTTATCAGTTACCATATGTTTTTCCTTAGTTGCTTGAAGATTCCTTAGAAGAGCGTCTAGAGAAGGCAGGGGCTTTGATGTCAGATTCTGAAAAGCCTGAAGGAGAAACCAAAGAGGGAGAAGTGGAAGAGAACAAGGTACTGTGATTGCTTTTTCACGTGTTTCATGACTTCTCCATCCTGTATTTTCTTTGTATTATATTTTCTTTCCTTTATGTTGTTTTCAGCACCATATGACTTCTCATCTAAATGTTCCACATTGGGAGCTTATATTTAATATAACATCTTTTCCCTTTCCTCTTTCTCAGAAGAAATCAGTGGATGGAGGCAAGCAAGGTGCTTCAGTCAAGAAGTTGAAAAAGGACAAAGTTGTTGGTACAACAGGAAAAAGCATTCGTTCTGAGACTAATATTGTATCCATGGCTCCCCGGGTTAAACCAGAGCTTTCATTGCCTGAAATGTAATCTCCATGTTCTCTATTTCCATTTGATTTTTCCATAGAAATGACGTGGATAATATATGGTATAATGTAGATATCAATAAGAAAAAGCCTGTTAGAGGGTTCTGTACTTGAGGAACCATTCTATGGAATCCCTTTCTTTTTGCTCCTTGTTGTTTAGAAAAAAAAAGAAATTGTTGTATCCCTGATGGAAAAAGTTCACCCATTCGGATGCTGAAGGAAAAATTCAAAGGACATTGGTCAACTGGGCAACAATGTTTAGGGATTTTGTGGGGCTGAAATATGAGAATTTTACAAGATATTGGGAGGACATAATTTTTAGCTCTTCTTGAGGATTTATTTTGTTGTTCAAATCAATGGGTGTATCAACTAGTTTATTCCCTAGTTTTCCTGTATCAGCAAAGCCATCACATACTTCATCTAGGAAACAAAGCTATCCTGCCATGCTTTGAGATGTTGAATTCAGATGGGAAATTCTTTGTAACTGTTGAGAATCGACCAATCTCAGTTAACCTTTTCTCAAAAAAAAAAAGACCAATGTGGGCTGATACAAAAAGGAGCAGAGTCCTTTTTGCATACCACCTTTGGAGATGCAAAAAGGGTGAAAAGAGTGCAGGAAAATGAAGAAGAAAAGAAGAGGGCGGAGCCCCTGTATTATTCCAAAAAAATCACACAAACAACGTATGGAAAAGACAGAAGAAAATGAAGAGGAAAAACTAACGAAAAGGAAGAAAAAAGGGCTGAAAATGAAGAGGTTAAGAAGAAGAATAAGTGGTCCAGGTTGGACTGAAAACTGAAAAGTTGTTAAGATGTCCTTTTTGGTTATGTAGCTACAGGTTGGAGTTGGACTGTGTATGAAATGAATCTGATTGGGCAGCTCTCCCTCTTCTATTTGATTCTGACCTGAAAATAAAAACAAATGTATTAATGTGTCTTGGATCTAGGTGCCTGCCTAGTCGCCTAGGTGTGTGCCTAACTGACTGGGTGTGTGTGACTTGTACAAAATTTACATGGCGTTTGGGCGAGGCGAAGTTTGAAAACCACCTAGTTGCCTTGGTGTTGCCTCGAGAACTATGCTAATGTGTTTCCTGACAGCCTTCCAAGAAATGGAGGAGTCATATCTGTTTCTCTCTCTCTCTCTCTCTCTCTCTCTCTCTCTCTCTCTCTCTCTCTCCTGGGGGATGAGCCCTTCCGCCTGCATTAGCTATGGGTATTTGTTATTTGGGGTTGCTGATTGTCTATGTACTGTGCCTGATTCTAGGCATGGCATTGGTTCCTCTTGTTCATGAGGATATTTTCTGAGCAATTTTTCTGTGTCCATTATAATTCTTTTGTTTTAGTTGTCGAATCCAGGTTGGGGCAAATTTTTTTTTTTTTTGGTGTTTTAGGATGTGCCAGCAAATAAATAGGACATGCCAAAGCTTTGCAGATGGTTTTAACCAAATTGCCCAGAATCTCTGTTTTAATGCTTTGTATGGTAAAATTCAGTCGCCATCATTGATAGGACTTGCTTATTGGCCAGATTTCATATATAGAAACTGGAATACCTAAGGAATTTTTTTCATCAATTTGTGTTAATTATTACTGTTATTATATGAAAATGGGAAAGAACTAAGTAGCTAACCTAGATATTATTTGTGACATTTGTTTAATATAGAAACTGGTGGTATCACATGAGACTCCATTGCCTTAGTTTTTTTTCGTGTCGTCAATATTTCTGCATGTCTTAAGAGTCAATAGGATATGGATAAATAAATTTGAACTGTTTGATGTTTAATTATCTTTTAATGGATTTTATGCTATTTCGGGCAAACGAGTACATACATAGACATTAATGATCATTAGCTGAGGTTTCTATATATGCTGTTGAAATCCTCATTATTTATTGCCCTTTCCCAGACCAACAGAAGTTGAGCATTCTATTCTTGAGGACCTAAGGAACCGTGTACAGTTGGGTAGCTTGGCCCTGCCATCAGTCAGCTTCTATACATTCATTAATACACATAATGGGTACTGGTCATCCAGTCTTAGCTGATAAATATTTATCAACTATTTCTAGCACTCTTGACTTCTATTTCTGCTCCAGTACTGACTCTTCAAATTTTTTTAGTTTAAATTGTTCATCAATATCACATGATGGATCCTTGGTTGCTGGTGGATTCTCAGACTCATCAGTAAAGGTACTGCTTTTCTTCTTCATAATTTATGAAAAAATGCTTAAGTTCCGAAAGTTTATTAAGTTTCTTCTTTTGGTTTAGGTTTGGGACATGTCAAAGATTGGACAACAATCTGATACTTGTAAGTATTTAAAGTGTCAACTTACCAGTAGGATTAAGTGATTATTGTTTTCTTTGTGAATAGATAATTAAATGTTTATTCCTGAAAGTTTATATGGTTGCTCATTGAGAAGGGTCCAGTATTTTTTTTAGAGTATAAATGCAAGGAAGAGCTGATATTTTTGGTGCCTTTTGTTTTATCTTTTAGTTATTTTTCAAAGAAGCAAAGTTGTATGAAGTGGTGGGAAATTCAGGGGTATGCACCATTTTTGGCCATGAAATTGGCATTCTTAATCGGTCCCTTAGAGTGCAGGAGAAAATTAATTATTGTTGACTTTCTTAAGAGTCTCCTTCCGTCTTCAATGGTCTTGAGAACTTTTCTTTAAACAACCAAGGCCTTGGAGTAAAGTTTTGGTCACTATTTGATCATTCCTTGAAGTATTTGGAACAGTTTGGGAATCCTATCTCTTGCCCTTAAAGACTCCTCTTGTAAGCTGGTTTAGGTAGTTAACAGCTGCTTATGTTATGGTTTTAACTTTTCCAAATATCTTTGTTGTAGATTTCATATTTTTTCTTCTAATGACTTGTCAAAAGTGTATTCCACTAAAGTTGTTTATTTGATCCTTGAATTGGAGATGTGGAGACATTCCAGTGGATTCTCTACTAATATAGTGGTTCATGGTGAATTTTTTCCTCCTAGGTTGTTTATGGCCCCTTTGTATGCCCCTTGTTTAAGTTTGCAGTAAACTTTGATCAGTGTTCTTTTGGAGATACAGGTCCTGGCATTGAAGGGAGTTATCAGGAGCAGTACATTTGAGGTGCTTTTAGCTTACTTAGGCTTCATTTGGATTGGTAGTCCAGTGGATTTGATCTCCCTCCTTGTTGCAGATTCTGTTTTTTGCTGGATTTTAAGAGGATTTTTTTTTCGGGGGGGGGGGGGGGGCTACTGAGGTTGCCTAATGGTGTATGAGAAAGGAGGTAGAATTCCTAGGATTAATTTTGGAAATTTGCAAAGCTTTATTTGGGTGTTCCTGAGGTATGTTGGTTATCCCTAGGGATGGTTTGGAGCTGTAATGATTCATGGAGAGTGGGAGAGAAAGAGAGAGAGAGGAAGAGAAGAAAAAAAGGAGATACGATTGAGAGGAAAAAGTCACTACTGGCAGCCGCCAGTTTTCTATTTATATTAACTTAATAAAAGAGAATAGAAATTACAAGTATGCCCCTGGCGGCACACCCTAGAACCAAACTAATAAGAAAAAAAGACAAGTAACTAACTGACAGTATCTTAAGAAGTCAGCCTACTAACAACAACTATAAAGTAACAATTAAATAAGCCTTACAACACTCCCCCTCAAGTTGGGCTGAATATGTCTATCATGCCCAACTTGTCACATGACTCATTGTGCCGCGAGTATGGAAGCCTCTTTGTGAGGACATCAGCAAGTTGTTCCTTGGAGTTGACATAAGGGATGCAAATCTCCCTTTTTTCCAAATTTTCCCTTATGAAGTGTTTGTCCACCTCAATGTGCTTGGTCCTCTCATGTAGGACAGGGTTGCTGGCGATGTTTATTGCAGCCTTGTTGTCACAGTAAAGGGACATAGGACTATGAACAACAACTCCAAGCTCCCCTAGAAGATTCTTTAGCCAAAGGACTTCAACCACCCCATGTGCCATAGCTCTATATTCAGCTTTAGTGCTTGACCTTGCTACCACACTTTGTTTCTTGCTTTTCCAGGTCACTAGATTTCCTCCCACAAATGTGCAATACCCACTTGTGGACTTTCTGTCATCCACAACCCCTGCCCAATCAGCATCTGTAAAGACTTCCACCTTTAGGTGATTGTGTTTACTGAATAGTAGGCATGTCCCGGGATATTTCTTCAAGTATCTAAGAACTCTCTCTGCTGCCTCCATGTGTGGTTTCTTAGGAGAGTGCATGAACTGGCTTAGGACCCCAACGGATGGACAAATAAATCAACTTTCCCACTAACCTTTGGAACTGTTTCACATCTTTCAGAGGTTCACCAACACAGTCACCTAACTTGTGGTCAACATCCATGGGAGTATCTGCCGGCCTTGCCCATCTGTTGCATTGCCATGTGAAACTTACTAAACCAGGCTCTGGGAGACTGTTTTAAGCCATAAAGTGACTTTCACAGTTTGCACACCTTATTTTCACTTCCCTTGGCACAAGATCCAGGGGGTTGAACCATGTATACTTCCTCCTCTAAGTCACCATTCAGAAAAACATTCTTTATGTCCAGTTGATGCAATTCCCAGTCAAGATTAGCAACTAAGGACAGGAGAACCCTAATTGAGTTCATCTTAGCTACTGGAGCAAAAGTCTCATCATAGTCAACCCCGTATACTCGTGTGTATCCTTTGGCTACTAATCTTGCTTTGTACCTTTCAACTGTTCCGTCTGCCTTGTGCTCGATCGTGAAAACCCATTTACACCCCACGGGGTCTTTCCCCTTTGGAAGATCCGCCAATTCCCAAGTTTGATTTTTGTGAAGAGCATTAATCTCCTCCTTCATGGCATCTATCCATTCAGGGCATTTTAAGGCTTCTGCAACATTTCTGGGAATAGGGATGCAATTAACTGCAGATAGGAAGGCTCAGTATGAGGGGGAAATGTGATCATAGGAGACAAAATGGGTAATGGGGTGTCTGGTAGTGCATGACCTGACTCCCTTTCGTTGGGCAATAGGAATGTCAAGGTCATCCATAGTAGGAGTAGGGTTAGGGAGTGGGCTTACCTCCTCGGAGTCTAATGGTGTCGGTTGCTCAGTGTTTGGCTGCTCCATATCTCTATCACACCGCTGATCTCTACGACGTGTATGTTGGAAGACACGGAAGGGAGCAAGGTACGGAATAGAAGGAAGAGATACCTGGACCTGCTTCTCCTCTTCCACACTACTACTCTCCCCCTGAGGAGAAGCAGGGAAGAATGGCTCAGACTCAAAGAAGGACACATCCATAGACACAAAGAACTTACTACTAACGGGATCAAAGCACCGGTACCCTTTTTGAGAGGAGGGATACCCCAGAAAGACACAAGGAATGGACCGAGGGTCTAACTTACCTCGAGATGGAGACAAATCATGGACAAAGGCACGACAACCAAAGACTCTCATGGGAATGGAAAATAAAGGAGACTGAGGGTACAATAACTGATGAGGGGCCATGTAGTTCAGCACTTTGGAGGGCATGCGATTGATGACATAAGTTGCTGCAAGTATAGCATCCACCCAAAACTTTTTTGGAACATTCATGTGTAACATCATCCCGCGAGCTACCTCAAGAAGGTGTCTGTTTTTTCTTTCTGCAACACCATTCTGTTGTGGTGTTCTGGCGCATGAGCTCCTATGAATAGATCTGTGGGAGGCAAAGAACTCATTGAGCTCCCCATGGAAGTATTCTTTTGCATTATCGGATTGGAAGATTTCTATTTCAACATGGAACTGCGTAAATACCATCCTCTGGAAGTCTTTCACAATCTTTGGAACTTCGTCTCTACTACGCATAGGAATTACCCATGTATAGCGAGAGTAATCATCTCGATCAATGTAATGAAGTACTTATATCTGCCCTTAGAGATTACATTGGTAGGCCCCCATACATCAGAATACACAACATGAACAGGATTACTTGAATGAAAAGCTGTTCTACATTGTTTGCTCAACTGACACGTTTGACACTGGAACTCTGGCACTGAACATGACTTAAATAAAACTGGAAACAAAGACTTTATTAGTTCGAAAGAAGCATGACCTAAACGACTATGCCACAAAAAAAAATGACTCTTATTTGACTGACTATGTGACTCTGAGGATGTCACCGAGAGACCAGCTTTGTTGTCAAGAATGTAGAGACCATCCATTAGGCTCCCTCTACCAATCGTCCTCCTAGAAGTTAGGTCCTAAAAAACACATAAGTCAGCAAAAAAGATTACACTACAATTTAAAGAGCTTGTAATTCTACTAATTGAAAGCAAATTTATAGGAAGTTGAGGGACATGCAATACACAATTCAGGTTAAGGCCATGGGGAAGAGATATTGATCCTTGGCCTGCAATGGAAGAAAAAGAACCATCTGCAAGTCTCACTCTATCCTTTCCTGACAAAAGGCTATAAGACTGAAACAAGTTGGGCTCACCGGTCATGTGGTTGGAGGCCCCCGAGTCAATTAGTAGCAAATGAAGTAGAGGGAGTACCAGTGACTGAGCTGTCCATTTGTCGCAGAGCCCTACCATAAGATTCCAGGTGCTCTCTGAAGGAATTCAGTATATCTTCCTTGGGGTCAGACCTATTAGGGTGGTCCCAGGTACTATCGGCAACCTGAGTATCTTGGGTTGCCACATGTGCTGCATTTTGAGTTGTGTTTATTTTCTTCTGATGACCTTGACCTTTACCCTGTTCTTGATTCTTCACTGCCCACTTAGGTTTCCCGTGGTTGTCCCAACAAGTGTCATGTGTATGCCGTGAGCGCCGACAGTGGGTACAGAACAACTTATCTTTATCATCAGTCTTCTTAGTGTCACTTTTCTTCCCCGTGGAGTTATTATTCACTGCAGCCAAAGCAACTTGTTGCTCCCCCTCAGCTGTAACCATTACATTCCGCCTACTTTCTTCCGATTGAACAAGGGAGTATACCTCGTGAACTGTCGGCAACTCTTTGCTTCCTGGGATCTGAAACCTCAATGGCTCATATGCAGGGTTCAGTCCCAACAAGAAGGCAAACACACGTTGCTGAGAGACCAGCTTCCTGTAGGCCTTAGCATCATCATCATGTTTCCACTCTATAGCCTGATAATGATCCAATTCTTTCCATATGGAGGTAAGGGCTGAATAATATGAAGACAAGCTACGGTTTCCCTGTTTACAGGTTGAAGATTCAGCCTGTAACTGGTAAACCTTAGCATAATGCCTTTGCTCAGAATAGGTAGTTTTGGCCTGTTCCCAGATCTCACTAGTGGTGTCTGCCCACATAAAGTTCTTCTTCACATCAGGTTCCATGGCTGCGAGGAGCCAAAACATCACCATACTGTTCTCTTGGTCCCACCTATCATGTTCTGCTGTCTCACCCTTGGGTTCTTTCACCCTTCCATTAATGTAACCAGCTTTACCCCTTGCCGTTACATAGAGTTTTACGCTCTTAGTCCACTCCAGGTAGTTCAGACCATTTAAAGGAGTAATTGGCATGGGAAAAATCATGTTTTCACCTCCCATACCTGCTGTGCTGCGGGTTGGTGTAACCCCTGATGAAGTTGATTCATAGTTTTCCATCGGAAACTGCTGAAAAACAGTCCAAACACCATACAACTACACAGCAGCCACAAACAGAATACCAACTCTCAAGGAATTTACTTCTAGGATGTGAGGAAGAGAACAAGACACTGCTGGAATCAACTCTGAGAAGATTCAGTCATTAAACCAGCCCGGTAATCAGTTCAACACAACCAAGGCAGACATTACTAGCAGTCCGACTGCAGTTCGTACAGCCTAACAATCCAACAACCAAACCAATATATATATAACCAAGGAATAAGCCCTACACATCATCGGCCAAAGAAGACAGACACAAAGAACACACCTGTTCAGCAATTGTATGAAGGTGCTAACCTGAAATCGACTTCACAGCATCGAACAGAGAAGGCAGGGAGTCTGTATCAGCATCGCCCTTCTCCTACTAGGGTTTCCTTGGTATTATGACCAAAAAAAAAACACAGGAAGTGCCGCCAGAAATCTGCTAGGGTTTCCGCCAGTAATCTACTAGGGTTTCCGCCAGAAATCTGCTAGGGTTTCCGCCAATAACCTACTAGGGTTTCTCTGTCTTCCACGTCCAAGATTTTTAAGAAGGGAACCTTGCTCAAAATAGTAGGGATTGTAGGCCTTTTACAGCCCAGAAAAGCTGCTCTGATACCATGTAATGATTCATGGAGTGGGAGAGAGAGAGAGAGAGGAAGAGAAGAAAAAAAGGAGATGCGATTGAGAGGAAAAAGTCACTACTGGCAGCTGCCAGTTTTCTATTTATATTAACTTAATAAAAGAGAATAGAAATTACAAGTATGCCCCTGGCGACACACCCTAGAATCAAACTAATAAGAAAAAAAGACAAGTAACTAACTGACAGTATCTTAAGAAGTCAGCCTACTAACAGCAACTATAAAGTAACAATTAAATAAGCCTTACAACAGGAGCTTATTAACCAGCCCTAATAAACTGAATAGCAAATTAGAATCATATTCTGCCATTACTGTTTAGAGACTCTGCAACTAAACAAGTTGGGATGTTTGAAGCATATTATTACAGTCATAAAACATGGCATTGAATGCTCTTATTTTGCATAAAACATGTCTTCTGGATCTGGTCTTTCTACCTCTCAACAAAACACAAACAGGATGATTAGTTAGAAATGCACCCCTGCTGCTTTCATAGTTAACATTTTTTTTCATGTGAAGGCTGTAACATTGTCTTTTCTTTTTGATTAATGACTGGGTATTAAATAAATATTTTGGTCCCCCCCCAGTATGCTCACAGACATGCATATACACATACACATTCATGTGATGGAGATGGTAGTGAGGTATTTGTATACTGAACCATGTTCCCATCAGCTATCATGCAGGGAGAGAATGACTCGGCTAGTATTGAACATTTGATGGGACCAGAGGATGGAAAAAGGTCTTATACACTGTTTCAGGGTCATGCTGGACCTGTTTATTCAGTTAAATTTAGTCCACTTGGGGATTTTATTCTTTCTTCATCAGCAGACTCAACCAGTATGTGCTCTTTAATATGCCACATATGCTTGTTTATTTATATCTTGGTTACACTTTGCCTCCTAAATGCTGAACTTATTTGGTATTTAAAGAAGAATATATTGCCTGCTGCAGTTCGGTTATGGAGCACCAAGCTAAATGCAAATCTTGTTTGCTACAAAGGTCATAATTATCCTGTCTGGGATGTTCAGGTAGAGCTTAGATTTTTCCTAAACCTGGAATATTTTGCTAGTATCCTCTAGAGCTCTTTTCTCAATGGGGATTGTGCTGTAGTTTTTTTCCCTACTTATGTAGAAAGTTGGGATTAGGTAGGTCTGGACCAGGCTATAAAGTTCAAGTAGAATGGAATACATTCTCTTTTTACAACCTCCTGACATCATCTAAACACTGATATAGTCTGTTTTTGTGCTTTTGATACTAAATTAGCAAGATGTTTGTAGTAGAAGATGGAAAATGAACTTACTTGTTTGCTTCTAGCCCTATATATCCTGAACTTCGTATGATGCCCAGATATGGATACTAACACAGACATATATACAGGAAACAGGGATATGATTCTATGCTTCTTAAGTGTTGTTTCTCAAGACTTTGTCTTGCCAAATTTAATTAAATTTTTAACATATATAGATTTTTATAATATGATTTATAGATTTTCATATTTTCGAAGTGTTGAATTTATAGATTGTATCTAGAAGTGCCTGTGCAGTATCTGGCATAGTATTGAGTAGATATAGATATCATGCCTGTGACAAATGTGTTAGGCATGCCCAGGTATTTGTGTCATTGCTAAACTCTGGATTCCTTAGGTCCCTGACCCTGTATTCCATTTTGGCTAATAAGGCACTATATCCATGTTGCCATATAGTTTTCATATAATCATAGAATTTTCATATGCCTTTAGCTCACCACTAAGGATTATTTATGCTCTTGAATATTTTGATTGGTTATGATTGTAAAAGCACAACACCATGACAACTGTCACATGTAGGATCAGCATCTAGCACTCAGTGGGTCCCACAAAGGACATATTTTAGCCTCCGATTTCAGTATCTTTTTACTATTATCTATAGAATAAACTTTTGTATTTTCTGAATTTTGATCTATGAATTTATGTTGAAGACCTTCATGAGACCTTTTAAATCTTTGGTCATAGCCCTCAATCAACCATCATATAATATTGATTTATGCCTTTTCATTTTACATCTCAGGATTTCAACTCTCACATTGTGCTGATTTAGACACTGTTCCCACAGCATGCCCTGGTACTGCAGTAATAGTAGTATCATTCTCCTAACCTGTGAAGGATTAGGCATGCCAGCTGACTTGTTGCTATCATAGGCATCTGTCTTGTGCTTTTGGTTTTTCCCTAGAAGTTCTTGAACCTAAAACCACTCAGAATGGCTACCAGACAATTGTTGGCTTGGTGGGTCATAGACATAGATGTGCGGACATTGAATATTGTTGGACTTGGAGGTTTCTAGGGCATCAGCAGAAATTTAGGAAACAAAAGAAGAGAGACCTGGTATACATTATTTGACTGATGTTTAAAGAATTATTCTAATTAGAAGTTGAACTTTGAATGAATGCCCAACCAGGGATGCCCCTTTAACTTATCAAGTGGATTTTACTAAGTGTAAGGCTTTGTTGAATTGAGTCTATTATGTCAAATTACAAGTTTATTATAGGAATTCATGGAAAGAAAGATATGCTGTTTCTTAGGAGTTCTGAGTTTCCTTTTGGAAGAGAACCATGGAAAGCTATCTATGAATTGGAGTTCCCATGTATGATTTTTTTTTTTTTGATAAATGAGTAGAATTTTATTAATCATAGAAAAAGTGTACAATCAGCCTAAGAGTAGGCAGGAGATGTTACCTCCCCTTGGAACTGAGCACTAAGCAAATAAACATACTCTAGCCTGAATTACAATTATAAGGTATCCCAAAACAGATCACCCTCTGATACCCCTTGTTTAGTGGCCTAAGAATCAGCCAGCATTTGCCGATCTGCTGACCCACTGAAACTTAACTGCCATGTTTCTTGTCAGCCATTTAACTTTCTTCAAAAGATTCCTGTAACCCCAAAAGACTATCTGAATTTAACAATCAACTCTAGCAGTTTTTTTTTTGAATTCCAACGAATATTATTTTAGGAGTTTGGGAGAGGCTGAGAGGGGTCTACTAATATCAAAATTTATAGATCCATTATTAAACACAGTTTTTATCAATAATGTGAACTTTTTATGAATGAAAAAGATATAGAAACAAGATATGATATATTCTACAGGAATATAAAAGATGTAGCTGAACAAGTAGTGCCCCATCTTCCATCTTTGCTAAGATTCCCCCAAAAAAATACACCCCTTGCATGTATTTCAAATCCGTTCTTTCAATTCCTGACCTGTTAAGCTAACAGCCAATGAATTTGCTGATCTCCTGATCCTAGTGAATTAAATACTAGATGCAAGAGTTCCTGCATCTCTCATATAATCTCATTTTCCATGATCCTTATATTCAACATTCATCCAGCTAATTACTACTTATAAATCTCCTTCCACTTTCAGCTATTGGAATTCCAATAAGAAAGGCCATTACCCACTGGTTGTCCTGGCTATCTGGGGTTTTAAGTGGGGTTGACTGGGTACAAACCTAACCTGCATGAAGTGTCTGCTCTTAGACAGTTAGACTTGAATCTGTATTCTCACTTGTCAGCCTGAGATTTTACTATTGCACCAAGGGGTGGAATCTAGCCTTTGGAGTTCCAGCTCAAATCTACCCATCTCAACTCAGTAAGGCCTCTCTCCAACTATATTTACATGAATCCTGTTCAACTTTTCTACTCTATTCAGTTCCATATCCATTTTTAAGCCTTTGGCATTTCATTGAGTACTTTGATTACAATAGTTGTAATGAGGCAATCATTTTCATTCCAATGGTAGTTCCATATCCGGCTGGAATTGAGTAGACACAAAAGGTGGCACCATTTGCATCTCTAATGACTTCACTAATTCCTGAATTTCCCAAATAGCCATCAAAGTTAAGCTTAATTTCTGCTTGGGATGGAAGGGACCATGGTTGCACCTTGAGTTTGCCTTCTAGTGAAATACTTAAAGATTTCAGGACATGTTCTCATTACATCATCCACAGAAAATTTAGAAAACTCCTCTTGAGAGTGTCCAACGAGCTATCCTCAAATAAATATTCATCATTTCTCTGGACGGTTATTCTTTCTTGAAAATTTCTGTCATTCCTTCCATTCAGGCTATGGAATATCTGCTTCAATACACTTAATATAGTATTCCAAAATAGGACTTATATGCCTAATTATCAAATGATGTAGAACAACTATGACTCTTGAATCTAGGAATTTATTAATTATGTAGAATAGGGTTTATGGATGGTTGTATGGCTAATGGTAGAGATTGATTAAGTTAGGAGGTTTCAGAGTTAAACTACAAAAATTGTTTGTTCCAAAATTGTGAAAACCTTCAAGTTAAGAAACACAAATCTAGGATTGGAAATTCTTCAATGAGATTATGTACACAGGTTTGGAATTGACAGTTGCAGGGAGTGATCTTGTAGGATTTAGAGTAGGTCTTGCATAGAAGGGAAGAAAATATGCTCGGAAATTATAGAATCTAAGGTTCTGGGTAGAGTTTTGAGATGAAATTTGGCTTTATATATATATATATATATACAAAATGTACAGCTCCTTCATGATTGACTCTGAGGCTACTCTCATACAAGCAACAACCAATTCCTCAAAATCTGGCACGCCCTCATGCCACTCTATAACACACCATACAACCACAGAACTCTTCCTCAATTTGAGAGTGGTTGCCATCTCACAATCAGAAAATTGGTTAGCTGGCTTCCTTACCCTACCACCCTTTCCCCTTTCTCTAGTGCTCTTAGTAGACTTTTTGAACCTATTGTCATTTTGGATGTCTGAATGGCCTATTTTGATGGATCCAATTCCTTTTTTCTCTTACCCCATAAAGTCTGGCACACCCTAATGCCAACTCTGCCCCAATTTGAGCAGCAATTCCAGCCCACAATGAGAATTTTTTAGGCTCAGTTTGGGAAGAGTTGGCATTAGGGTGCAAATACAAGGTTTAGAAATACTGTATATTACATTTTGTGTTGAACATAGTTGTATCTGCACTCTTCCCAAACTGAGCCTTAGCTTGCCTCTTTACCCCTTCCTCTTTCTCTAGTGTTCTTATTTGGACCCTCTTGTCATTTTGGATGTCTGAATAGCCTGTAGCCCTTGATGATGGATCCAACTCTTCATTTTACCCCTACCCCTTTCCATCTCTGGAATCTTCTAAATGGACCAGCCACCATCACTTTCTTCTGGGAAAGCTTCCTCTGCTCCTTTTTCCTCCAAAGATTCATCCAACTCACACCCAGCCCCACCTACAACTACCATTAGCTTAGATCTCCTGCTTTCCTCTTCTAATCTTTGAAAGAATTATCTTGATTGGCTTTGCCACACAAGAGAAACAGGCAAACAGCCTTAATGATTTGGATGTTCTAACCTCTTGATCAACTATTTTATATTCAGGAACATTTGTTTTTTGATCAGCAGCAGAAAACAACTTTTAAAAACGGAGGTAATATTTACATTTTCTTGAGTAGCCTTGGCTACCCCAGTAGATCTTAAGTCAACATCAGAATCATTTTCTTATAGTTAGAATTGAGCCCAAAAGCAATTCCCTCTATTGACCCCTTGCTTAGCTAAATGATCAGCTAAGCCGTTTGCTGATTTAGGAACCCACTGCAAAACCACCAGGATGTCTTTTGAAATTTTTTATATCATTCCTGAAATGCCACAGAGCCTTAACATTTTGTTTCAGCCAACTTATGGTCACCTTCGAATCTCCTTCAACCAACAACTTTCTAGTTCCTATCTCCCATGCTTTTTGAACCCAAAAAACAGATGCCTCCAGTTCTGCGGCCATGGAGTCCCCTATCCCTAAAGGTCCAGAATATAAGAAAATCAAGTCTCCACCATTTCTTATCACCCCTCCCATTCCAGCAGCACCCGGATTGCCATAATAGCTCCCATCAAAATTCAATTTAAAGAAATCATCCCACTGGTGGTTCCCAGCTCCTCATTAGTTTCTGCTTTGCTGAAAGTAGAGGGATCAAACAATCTTATCCAAACTACTTGGAGCGTTCCACTTGCAACCAAACAAAGAAAAAAAACCACTCCCAAATTCAGTAAGCAAAAGGACAGGAAATGAGAAGGTGATGAGCAGATTCACCATTTGATTCACACAGAACACACCAACCAGGTCTACTCCTTTGTAATAATTCATGAGTATTGATTGCACCATGGAAAACCTCCCAACAGAAAGCACTCACCTTAGGGGGGATTGGATGACACCACACTTTAAAAAAGGAAACACAAGTGAACACCCCAGAAGGATGACCATCCAACAATTGTAGTAGTTGGGACACAATTCCAACCACTATCAGAAAGGGATGGGGAATGATCCAAGAAATGAGAGATAGGTCTACCCTTGAAAGATGAAAAAGCAAACGAAGATGGAAAAGACTCCATTGAAGGAGCTTCTTCTAGCCAATACTCCTCCCAAAATTTGATTTTATTTCCTGAATTGATATCAAACCTGGTATGAGTCAGAAAAAAGTGGAAGAATCTTGTGGATAGCCTTCCAAGGAGAAGAACTGGAAGTCCTGTTAGATGTTCTAGCGTGCCTACCATTCTCTGAAAGCCCATGAATGCTGACTACCGCTCTATGCTGTGTTTTTACTCCCTATCTCCTCTTCAATCTGAACATCAATCCTCTTCCATCTGTGTCCACCTGTATGCAACAAAGACTGCCCTTACAATTGATCAGTAACCAGACATTGAGAAACATTATTAGTAAAAGGATAAAAGTGCAATTAAAGTCATTTATGAGGCTGTGGGCAGCCAACAACTCTAAAACTCCCCATGGACTTCAGTGTATTTATATCCTTTGGCAATCAGTTTAGCCTTATACCTTACAATTAATTATTCTGTTTACCTTGTTCCTTGTAATGAATGCCCATTTACAACCTATAAGTTCTTATCCCATAGGAAGGTCAACTAGCTCCTAGGGCCCATTTACAACCTGTACATGTATAATTCATTAGGGACCCCCAAAAAAGTCCACTTTCAAAAAAGAAGAAAAGGTATCGTCTTTAAATACAGTATGTATAACAACCAACTACTAAGTTCCTCTACTACTATATATATCACCCTTGCTTCCAGACTTGATTTCTGTAATAAATTCTATTGTTTCTTTCATACCAAATAGCCCAACATAGTCACCAGAGGAATTTCCGACCAGTGAATTCTCCTCTCCCTTTTTTGGACATACCTGGGACACTCCATTCTTGTAAAAGTGCTTTAACTTAAAACGGGAAGCACCACTTTGGATTTAGTACCCTGATAAAATGATGCCAAACAGCACTACTAAACCTGCAATAAGACAGCATTTGGAACTTGAAGAAAACTGAGTATATTGTTTCTTATCCTTGCATAACACAATGGATGAGCAGAGATCAGAAGGAATATCAGAAGAACCATCCGGAAGAGTATCAGAAGATGTAGTTGGATCAAGAGAGGGATTGCCTGAATTACCTGAACTAGATGCCTTGTTATGGGGGATCAGCTTTATAAAATATCTTCTTGCAATGAAATTGGGTTTCATTTTTGTGTAAGCATCACCACAAGCTCTGGGAGGCAAAAGCCTGATTAACAAAATACTATGTCCTGACCATCACATTTAAGAAGGTAAAATTACTAAAATCTATGAAAAAGATAAAATTGCCCAAGCATCCATAGGAGGAAAAAACTAGAATATCTATTATCACTTCAATGCCTGCATCACCTAGGTTCCAACAAATTCTTTATATTCCCTATTTCTTGACACTTGTCCATATCAACATCATCTCACCTTTCCTCATTTTATGCAAATATTTATTTCTTGCCAATATTTTGCCCACTAGGCATTACCAATCCCATAGCTATGTTAACGAATTTCTCCTCTCTGATTTGCATGCCATTGGTGGACAGCAACAGAAAGATATATGGCCACTTTATCCTCCATTCTCTAATATTAATTTATTTATTTTTTGATCAATAACAATAGCTTTATTAAGAAACAAAGCCAAGAAAGAACATAAACTCTATTAGCTCTCCCAGAAAGGTACAAACAAAACAAAAACAAGAAAATTAGCAATTACAATTGAGCCCAAAACATTACATCCCCATTCACTCCTTGCTTTGCTAGCCCATCAGCTATGGAATTGGCATTTCTTTTGACTCAATTTTTTTTTTTTTTAATTTCAATATTTTGTGTTAACCAATTGAACCTTTTCCTTTCATTGCTGTAATTTCAGAAACCGCTCCTCTCATCATCCAACAATCCCACCACTAGCTTGGAGTCACCTTCTATGCACTAATATTAATTTATAGGTAAAATCTTTTGCAATTTCTCCCTTAAGGATAATGAAATGGAATCATCAAAAATATTTTCCAAGTGAAAGGATGCAAAACTATCAGTATGCATATTCGATAAGAAACAATTTGGAAACAGCCTCTCTGTATGTGCAGGGGTAAGGCTGCTTACATTTGTCCCTCCTCAGACCCCACATTGGTGGGAGCCTCATGCAATGGGCTGCCCTTTTTTATTTGACAAGAAGCAATAACAATAACATATTAGTTATGTTGTAACTTGTAAGATAATGCAAGAAATTCCAAGTAGGGATGAAACTTAAGCTGGTTTAAGCTTTTATTGGGATTCAGAACAGATAAGAGATGCTCAACTTTAACTCTTTGGCTTGATTTTTTATTTGATATATCCATTAGTGATGGAAATATGTTCTCTGCAGAAAACATTAATATTTCTTTTTCCTATACTTTTTAATGAACATTTTGTTCATTTAGATTTGTATGCATGTGTTCTATTGGTTGGACCTTAGCTCCCCTTCTTGATAATAAACATTCATCTATCTGTACGCACACATTGTATTGAACTCTTCTTTGTATTTAATATCATAAGTTTCTCTATTAGGAGTCATCTTATCTTATTCTTATACCAAACATGTTTCGGTATTGCATTTTGTCTGAGCAGTTTAGTCCTGTGGGGCATTACTTTGCCAGCTCTTCACATGATCGTACTGCCAGAATTTGGTCAATGGACAGAATCCAGCCTTTAAGGATCATGGCAGGGCATCTATCTGATGTTGATGTGAGTAATTAACTACATCTCTCTCTCTCTCATATACACATGCATTTAAACATCACATGAATACACGCACAAGTGCATTAGTGCTGTTGGCTTTGTAATTGTTCATCATTTTGAGAGATTTTGAGAGCAGTATATTTAAAATTTAAGGAAGAATTTAGGTGGTGCAGAAGAAATATTTTTTGGGCCCTATTGTGCACCTAGATTCTAGGAGCAATAGAGGTAAACTAAGGGGATAAAACTTATTGTAAGGTATTGATATCAGCAACTCAGAAGTTTTAAAGGAACTCAGAACTCCAAGGTAGAATATTTATTTTGTCTGTTGATAATGAAGAATTTATTAGCGAAATAAAAATTTAAGGTACTAGTGTACTACAGGTCCTTTCCAAATAGGAAGGATAGTCACATAGCCAATGGAGATAAAGTTTTGTTTTGGGAGGACATTTGGATTGGTAACTCTACCCTCAATGATCTGTTTCCCTCCTTGTTTTCCCTTTCTTGCCTAAAAAACCAACCTATTAAGAGTTTTGTTTCCTATTCCCTCTATTTCGGTCTCAGCTGGAATTTGGGTTTTAGGAGGGATTTGAGAGACTTTGAACTTGATCGAGTTGCTTTGCTTATATGTGGAAAAAGATTAAACCTGTCTCTCATAAACCATGTAAAGTCCATGTAGACAGGTTTCAGACCTTTATTTTTCATTACAAAAATACAAATACAATGGACTATACTTATATATGGAAAAAGATTAAGGGTTATAAGGAAAACCCATTATGGATGACATAATTCAGAACAGGTCATTCAATATATGTTTAGAGATCTAAACATTTATGTTATATGTTGGCTGGGGTTAACAAAGAGCAGTATTAAAGATCTTGTAGATCAAATCTAAGAATAGTTTTAATAGAGGGAAATTAAAAAAAAAAATAACCGAATGAAGAAAATACCTTGGATGCAGTTGATAAAAGAAAAAGAAAATACCTTGGATGCAAGTGATAAGGAAAACCTATTAAATAGCACCATTTTCAAGTCACAAGGGAAAAGACGACAGGTTATGTGGAGATAGATTTTTTTTACCATTTGGGAAGATAGGAATGAAAGTCTCTTTCAGTGGGTAAAAGCTGATCCAGATGCAGTTATTGAGTGTACCACAATCAAGGTGATTCTTTGGGTCAAAACATTGGGATTGTTTGACACCTTTACAGTGGAGGATTTCTTAGAAGAGGGGACTACAGAGAAGGTTCTTCACCTGCGAGATCTATCCCATCCTTGCATTGGAGGTTACCAAATCCAATTCAAATCAATCTACCCATTGCAGCAGCATGGGTAATCCATGGCCTTCTAGAATTGGTGACCTATTCGGAGATTGTAATGGAGTAATACTTGCTTTATATTTGTGTACCATGGGACATGGGGATTCTACAAAAGCAGAACTGAATGCAGTGCTTAAGGGCTAGGTTGGTTAGGTCTTTGAACTTTGACAACCTGATTGTGGAGGGGGATTCTAGGGTGATTAAAAAACAACAGTAAGGTTCCATGGAGACATCAGAACACTATGAAGGAATGTAGGAATTAGGAAGGGGAAGAATCAGTAGCTCTGTGGAACATAGAATAGCCAATTTCTTGGTGGATGGTATATCTAGACAAGGTGTAAACAAGAGCCAACTGTTTTGGGTGAGCTAAAGGACTTAGGATTGTAAAAGTATAAAAACTTAAGGGTGGGGTTAGTTAACTGATGTTCTTAGCCTAAGTGTGTGTTGGAGTTCTGATTGGCACATAGCTTCAATTGAATGTTGTGATCAATTTTTCAATACTCTTCTGTTGAACTTCAAGAAAATGATGGTTGATGGATCTATGGTAATGGGATGTATGACTGATGGATATTCCAGGTTGTCTTGGAGAGTTGCTGCCAGATGAAAAAAAAACATAAGAATGCTCAATTTAGATCTCAGGACAAATAAAAAAAAATCCATATTATCCAATCACTTCATAAACTTCTTCTCTTGGGACTGCTTGGTGGTCTCATATATATAAAAGCCTAATGTCCTCTAATAGCCAGTATGTACTGAACTATGTAGAAGACATTAAATTTTTATGAGTAGATAAAGATTATTTTTACTTTGAATCCTAATTTCTATAAAAACCGTCATTAGGGAAAGAATGGGTTTTACTTATAATGGAATGATCTATGATGTTTCCCTTGATGGATTTGATCACTACACATGAAGAGGGAATAATGGGGTCCCAACAATATCCAATAACAAACTATATCTCAGTGCTTTGACCTCCAAAGAGTGTTGTAGTTGATGGTGCTGATTTCTCCAATTGTCCTCTGATTGATGACTTCTTTTTCTTTTCATCATCCAGTAGTAATTGGGTGACTCCTATTGGAGGTTATAGGTTTGTTTTTTACAAGAGTGATAACTTGCAGCACTCAGAGGCAAAAAATATTATGGCATGGCCTCCCCTTTCAGTTAGTGTTATGCATCTCCATTCTTCTTAATATAAAAGATTTTATTAAAAATAAAGACAAATGAGATCCTCACTCCTCTTCTTCCTCCTCCCCCTCATTCCACTCCTCTTAAGGAGGCTTACGCTTCCTTGTGTTTGAGTGGCTTACACCTCATACGTTCTGAACTACGCCTCACGCCTCCAGGTAGTGGAATGCCTCGCATCATGCGTCTGTATGTTAAATACTAACTTGAATAGGTAATTCAAATAGATACCTAGAAGTGCAAATGCCTTGGCAGATTCTTTAACAAGGGCAAAGGTTTTAAGGGATCAGATGGAATGGTGATGCCCAGTGCCGGGTTGTAATTTGTAATAGTTTTTCTTTTCTCTACAAAAAAATGTCATTTGTTGGCCTGCTCCCTCTTTTGTGGGGAGTAAGGAGGTTAGCTTTTTGATGAAAATATTATTGTTATTTATAAAAAAAAAGTTTTCTGCCATGATGTTCTATCACTTTTTCTGGTGTTTAGATGTGAACAACTCTTTCGGGAATGGAATTTCAAGCACACTTCACATGCACCCTATGTCTGAAAACCAGGAAGTTGTCCCATCTGCTCTTGAATTTCTAGGAAGTCTTAGAGAGATAGAGGGTGGACTTGGACTCTAAAGGTCATAGCTGATGGTGGATACACGTTACCAACCTAATGTGGCCCATGCTAACATGCTCTTCATTGCCATTATAATTGCACAAATATCTTTTTTTTTTTGTGTGTGTGAACTCTGGACATAAAAGGAACTTTATCCCTTATTTGATAGGAGTTTGGAGAACATTCTCATTCTCTTGATGTTGTTCAGGAGCTCTTCTAAGTGTGCACATGCTTGGTGAAGGTGGTGTAGGAATTATTTCATCTCCAACGAGAGGGGGGAGGAGGGCAAAGAAATGGAAAAACCATCCTTCAGAACATGAGCAACTAGAACTGCATGTAGTACTTAAGTTACTTACAGATGATCTGGTGGGGAAGAACCACCCTTCAGAAGTCAAACAGTCATGGTGGGGAGGAACTCCCAAGGTTGAAGACGAAGATGAGCTGGCAGGGTGGTGGACACATGGAGGAAGGAGAATGGGTAGCGAAGATGAGTTGCAGGGGAAAACTAAAATAGTAATTAATCAGTCAGCTGGGGTAAATCAAACGACAAGTCAGCCTTTAAAGGAAGTTAATTCAATTTTTTTTGAACTAAGTAAAACTAAAGCAGGCAACTTATCCTTTTTTGATGTGGCAAAGAATTTAAGTGGACCAAGCCATGTACACCAAAATGCTTGGTCTGAACCAACTGGGGTTATGGGTGGTTCGATCACCAAACCGGGGTACAGGTTTAGAGATCCACGTGATAACTTAAAAGCTCATGTGGGTCGGGGCAAGGAGAAGGAACTAAGGTCGACTGTAGACGGACCCGCCAAGATCAAGTGGATGCTCCGCCAAGATCAAGTAGACCCTAGCTCCTTGCGACGTTCCTCAGAGAGACCGAACCCTAGATATGCAAGAGAGAGATTTGAAGAAACAAATGAGGTGGACGAAGGATGGGTGCACTATAGAGTGAATGATGAAGACTTGGATGATAGTTTAGATGATGGTACTAGCATTGGAAGTGTGAATGATGGTGGTGGTTATGATGCAGGTTATATGGGTTTGTTGAACATTGCAGGTCTATTTCAGGGGGACATAGAGGAGAAACGGAGGATCAATCCAGATTGCCAGAAATGTTCGACAGGTGATGAAAGAAGTCCTGGGACTCATGAAGTGGGGATGAAGACTCTTACGGGAATAATCTATCCCCAAGACTTCAGACTGTGCAAGGCGCAAATGAAAGGATAAATCAGGAGAACCTGAAGTAGTGCAGGAATACACCAACAAGGGGTAAACCACGGGGAGAGAGGACAGATTGCCATGTTGTCCAAAGGACAGAAATGCTTCCCAACCAACTCAGGGAGACAAATAGTTACCAACTCTCAGAGCAAGAAAGGGAGACTGTTAACATTAGCCCGAATCCACTTCCAACCTTCCAGTCAGATCCAGGTAACCAAGTGAATTCAGTTTTTTCTACTGATGCGTGTTTGTGTCCTATGTTCCAGATTCCGATCCCATTCCAAGTCCAGCAGCCCTAGCATGTGAAGCCAACCAAGGTGGTGGGTGCTCTAAGCTTATGGAGAGGGTGATGAATGAATGTGGGGAGGTGTTGGAAGGAAGGTATAGGAATGAGAAGGTGTGGGGAATCATTGAAAGAATACTTAGTGAAGTTGAACAAAATATGATGTGGAGGAAGGATATAAATGAGATAAGAGGGGAGGGGTCAATTGAGAGGAGAGAAGGAGAGAAGGGGAAGAGTTAGAGAGGATAGTGGTGGAGGGATCTAATATAGTGGATTTGATAGCAGAATTTGTGGGGAAGTTGGGATGTAGAAAGGAAAACTTGAATGTCTTCAAAGGTGGCCTACAAAACAAGGAGGAAATCAAAATAAAGAAAAGAAAATTGAGTGAAGTTGAGAGACTGAAAAGGGATGTGGAAGGTGACAAGAAGTTCGGGGTAAAAGGAGATAGAAGGAAGGGGGAAGTAGTGGTTAGGTGAAGAAGGGAACTAAGGAACAAGTGATTATGAAGATACTTAGTTGGAATGTGAGGGGTATAGGAAGTGCAAGGAAGAGAGCAACAATTAAAGAGGTTTGACCCAAACATTGTACTAATACAGGAATCCAAGAGGATGGAGTTTGACAATAGATTTGCTAAGAGTGTATGGAAAGCCGGGGGGGGGGGGATTAGCTGGGTGGTTGCTCCCTCATGGGGAGCTTGAGGGGGGATAGTGACAATGTGGAAGAGGGATGTGGTTGAAGGATTGGAGGAACTGATCGGAAAATACTCGGTTTCCTTGAAGTTTGAGCAGCAAGAGGATGGTTATGTGTGGGTGCTAACAAATGTTTATGGACCAAATGATTACAGAGAGAGAAGGGAATTGTGAGAGGAATTGGCTGATGTTAGAGGGCTATGGGATGGGCCTTGGTGTGTGGGTGGAGATTTCAATGTGATTAGATTCACAGCGGAAACCAATAATACTAATAAGAGGGTGAGAAATAGCATGAGGAAGTTTAACCGGTTTGTGGATGCCTTTGAACTCAAAGAGATACTTTTAGCCCATAAGACATTCACTTGGTCCAATCTCTAATTGAGTCCCATCTGCTCTAAGCTGGATAGGTTTCTATTCTCCTTGGATTGGGAAGACCATTGGGGGAACTTAGCCTCTAGAGATCTTCCTAGTTTGACCTCTGACCATTGGCCCATAGTGATTTGCAAGGAGGATAGGAGTGGAGGACCTACCCCTTTTAGGTTTGAAAATGTGGTTAATCCATCTTGGGTTTACTAAGAGAGTAAGGGAGTGGTAGAATGAGTGTAACCCAATAGTGGAATGGGAAAGTATGAGGTTCCATAAGAAACTACAATTTTTGAAAGCCAAGCTCAAGGAGTGGAATCAATTGGAGTTTGGAAGGTTAGAAGAAAGAAAGAGAATCTTGATGGACCAACTTGAGCTCCTTGACTCGAAAGAAGAAAGGGGAGAATTTGGAGAGGCAGATAAGTAACAAAGAAGAGGTTTGCGAAGACAGGTAGAGGGATTGCCTACATAAGGAGGAAATAAGATGGCAAAAATCTCAATGCAAATGGCTACAAGAGGGAGATAGAAATACCAGATTTTTTCATTCTGTGGCAAATGGGAGAAGGAGAAACTTTATTTCCAGACTGGAAGTGGATGGAGTTGCTCTAACACAACAGGATAGCAGGGGCCTTTGTAGAACACTTCAAGTCCATCTTAAGAAGGCCTTTAAGTAGGGGGGTGTGGTTAGAAGGATTGGGCTGGCCAAATGTAGGGGTAGATAACAGGCAGAGGTTGGAAGAGATTAAGGATGTTGTGTTTTCTATGGACAGAACAAAAGCTCCAGGCCTGGATGGTTTTACAATGGCTTTTTACCAAGACTGTTGGGATATTTTGGAAGGCGACCTTTTGCTAGTGTTTGAGGAATTTCATAGGAGAGGAGTTGTTAACCTGAGAATGAATTCCACCTTCTTAGCTTTGGTTCCAAAAAAGAAAGATGCATCCCATCCAAAGGATTTCAGGCCAATCAGTTTGGTAAATAGCTTGTATAAGATTTTAGCAAAGGTTGTTTTTGAGAACTTCAGGAAGGATAGAAAGAAGGGAGTGGTATGTAAGCTGGATTTGGAAAGGCTTATGACCTGGTGGACTGGTCTTTCTTGCTGGAAGTTATGACCAAATTTGGGTTTGGCGCTAGATGGTGCAAATGGATTATGGGGTGTGTTCGGAATGGGACAGTGGTAGATTTCTTTCCAACCATTCGGGGCATAAGATAGGGGGACCCCCTTCTCCCTTCTTATTCACTCTGGTTGGTGATGTTCTGGGGAGATTGATTCATAGAGCAGATTCTAGGGCCCTCTAAAGAGGATAGAGATTTGGAAGGGAGGAAACCCCCCTTGCCCACTTATAGTTTGAAGATGACACGACTTTTTTCTGTGGAGGAGGAAATTTGAGGTACATTAGGAACATGAAATTGGTGATACAACTCTTTGAACAAATGCCCAACCTAAAGGTGAATTTTGGGAAAAGTTGTGTAGTGGGTGTGAATTTGGAGGGAGAGATTAGGGAAAGTGCAGAATTGTTGGGTTGTGAAGTCTCAGGATGGCCATTGAATTATTTAGGGTTGCCATTGGGTGATGATAATCCAAAGAACGAGAGTTTCTGGAATCTGGTTGTGGAAAGATTTGAAAAGAGACTTGTATCTTGTAAAAACAATTACTTGTCCCTTGGAGGGAGGATTACACTGATTAGGGCTACTCTAGCCAACTTACCCATTTATTTCCTATCAACGTTCAAAATCCCAGCAAAGGTATCTAACAGATTGGAGAAGATGATGAGAGATTTTCTTTGGGATCCGAGAGAGGAGAAGAGGGACCATAGGGTGAGTTGGGGGGTGGTGACTAGGAGCAAAAACCTAGGTGGTTTGGGGCTTGGGAACACTAGAAAAAGGAATTTGGCCCTTCTGGGGAAATGGTTGTGGAGGTTTCCACTAGAGAAGGAGAAGCTATGGGCTAAAGTAGTGGTAAGCATACATGGGCTCGAGCAAAATGGATGGGATGTTGGAATCCGAGCTAGGACTATAAGCGCGTCACCTTGGAAAGCTATTCATGATTTGTTACCCGTCTTTTCCCCTCTAATCAGGTATGATTTGAATTCAGGTAACTCCATAAAATTCTGGGAACAAACTTGGGTGGGGAATGCCCCTCTAAAAGACCATTTTCCTTCCTTGTATGCTCTATCTGACCTGAAAAATGAGCCAGTTTGTTCTTTCATTACCCCTTCCTCTTCCAATTCTGGGTTTGGGTGGAATTTGGGTTTGAGGAGGGCTGTGAGAGACTCAAACCTTGACAGTATTTCGAGTCTCCTTGGACTTCTTGATAATGTTTTCTTAGACCCTGCTAAGTTGGACTCTAGAATCTGGACCCCCACCCCCACTGGCTCATTTTCCTGTGCCTCTTTCTTCAAAGTCTTAAGCCAGTCCACCAATCCTGTGGCCCTCCCCTTCCCTGTTAATGAAGTTTGGTGTAGACCAATTCCTCCTAAGATTGATAGTTTTTGCTGGGAAGCTTTTTTGGAAAGAATCAGTATTGGTGATCTGCTCCAAAAGAAGAGACCCAAGACATGTTTATCCCCTCACAGGTGTGTGCTTTGTAAAACGGATGGGGAAACTGGTTTTCACCTATTGGTGTCATGCCAGTTTGCAAAGTCTATTTGGGAGTGGGCTTTCTCCCTCTTTGGGTGTAGTTGGAACCCTCCATCAAACTTGCAAAATCTTTTTTTCCCTTCTTTCTTTAGGTGGCGTATGAAAAGGGGAAGGACCATGTGGAGATGCCTAAGGGCTACGGTATGCTGGTCTTTATGAGAAGAAAGAAACTCCAGGATCTTCTCTGAAGTAGAGAGAGGTGCTGAAGAACTGAGAGAACTGATCCATATAAGGGTTGTATAGTGGCTGAAATCCTTAGTGCTGCTCACAGATTACACAGTGGACAACATGTTGAGGAAGTGGGGTGAGATTGCTAATTGCACCCAGACCAAAACAGTAATGAGTGTGTACTCGACCCCCCACCTGCTGGTTTCTTAAAACTGAACTTCGATGGGAGTAATAGAGGGAATCCTGGACTCTCGGGGATTGCGGGTGTGTTTAGGGATGAGAATGGGTTTGTTTCAGCCCTGTTCTCAGGCCCAATTGGAGTGGGTAACTCTCTCAGAGCCGAGATCTATGCAGTTATGGAAGGAGTCTAGAGAGCTAAGGAGACGAATATAATAAAACTCATAATTGAAGGGGACTTGGAGGTGGTGGTAGGGTGGCTGAATAAAGACAACAGTGGGTTATGGAATAACAGCAATGAGAGGAGGAAATTTAGGTGGCTGGTTCAAGAGATGGAAGTCAAGATCAGTTGGGTGCAGAGATCAGCTTAACTCTTTTGCTGATGGGTTAGCTAAACAAGGGGTGGAGAGGGAGTCAATGTTTTGGGCACAGGTGTAGCTTTTTTCTTTTTCTGTTCTTGGGGGTTCAAGCTTCAGATGGAAGATAAGAAAGTTTATCTTCCCCTTTGTAATTATTTCTGTGATTAATCAATGAAATGTGTTATTGATCAAACAAAAAAAGACTTAGTGTTGAAATGTTTATCATGCATAGGCACTAGAAAATAGTTGTTCCACCATGGCCATGTTGTATTTGCATTGAAATGTTTTATTTGTGTTTTTCAAACTTCTCAACTGATTCTTTAATTGAGGCACCTTTCATGATTCAGTGTGTGCAGTGGCATGCAAACTGTAACTACATTGCAACTGGATCTAGTGATAAGACAGTTAGATTATGGGATGTCCAGAGTGGGGAGTGTGTGCGCATTTTCATTGGTCACAGGAGTATGGTTCTATCATTGGCAATGTCACCTGATGGTCGGTATATGACATCAGGAGATGAAGATGGGATGATCATGATGTGGGATCTCTCAAGTGGTCGTTGTGTTACACCTTTGATGGGGCATACCTCTTGTGTATGGACACTTGCTTTCAGGTGGAAATATCTTGATGCTCAAAAACTATGGTTTTCCATACTATTGTTATTTATTGATGTTGTTTCCTTACAAGAAGCAATCTTCAATTAATTATTATTACTCAACATCCTTCTTGCTTGGTATTGTCAGTCGTGAAGGCTCTCTTCTGGCGTCTGGATCTGCTGATTGCACTGTAAAACTGTGGGATGTGACTGCAAGCACAAAGGTGGCAAGAACAGAAGAGAAGTAAGTCTAATTGTTCTAAGAATTGCTTGTGACAAAAAATTTCTGCTAGGCATTTTTAATCGTTCTGAAGAGAGATTTAGTATTTTTATTTCCTTGTTATTAGCAAATCCGGAGCTATGAATAGACTGAGGTCATTAAAAACTCTACCAACCAGATCAACTCCAGTTTATACTCTCCAAGTAAGTGTCCAAATGCATTTCTAGGAAATTTTATGCTATGGTCTCCCCCATCCCTCTTATCTATTGATATTGAATAAGGAACTCTGATAATCTAATGTTGATTACTCATTTTGGGGACAGTTCTCTCGAAGGAATCTTCTATTTGCAGCTGGGGTGCTTTCAAAAGGTGTATAAAAATTGAATTTGGACAGCCCATACTAGAATTCAGGAAATTCAAGTAGGTCGGTGTAAAGTTGTCTTAATCATCCCTTGATGGGGTAAAAAGCATTGTTTTTTATCTCTACACGCTTTCTTCTTACACTTGAGTTCCCGTTCTAGCATTGCCTTGCTTTTAGTTTTTTAGGTTATTGTTGTTACTTGTTATTCTATCCTGTTGGTTTGTTTATTGTACATTCAATCTCACTTCAATTATTGCATCAATACCTTTCCAAGAACACTTGAACAATCTAATTATTCCTTAAGCATCTGTTGTGACTTGTAATTTTTGCAACTTAAATTAGTGCTTAGTGGGTCAGGATATCTGGAACTGTCATGAACAAAATTAGCTGCTATGTGTCAGGCAACAGGTGATCCATTGGAAATGGATCCAATTGGATAGCCCTGTGATTTCTTCTTAAGAAGACAAGGGTCGACATTTTAGAGAGAAATTCTCGTTACATCTGATTATGCAGGGAGATATCCAAATACGAGGTTGTTTGGTGTTATTTGTTTCACTATGCGTTTCCATGTGGATCTATAATCTATGGAGATTGCATACTGAGCAGGTTGATTTGATTGTTAATTCAAAAGCCAAAGGTCCTGGCATGTTGGTAGCCAAAGTGTACTTGCTTTTTCTTGGTTTTGCTACTAAACATGGTTCAAAGTCTTGATCCGAACTCCATGAAAACACCCCCTAAACCTATGTAAACAACATTTCAATGGGTTCAGCAATCGATACTTATAGGGGGTGGTGTGTGCAAAACCAAATCACTGACACTGCAGCCAGCATTTCTTGTCCGTTTTACATGAATAATTGACAATTCGTAGTGGCAAATTAACATGGACCATAAATCATTTTAAACCCTCAATATCAGAGAATGACGTACAATGTAAGAACAGAAGATGATAACTTACTTTTCCAGCCCCTATTGGTCCACATTTCCACTGTGAAATAGTGGACTAGTACGAATACTAGATGGGCTACCCGTGAACAGAACAGTAAGCTCAAATTTTGACTGATACAAATACAATGAACACAAGTGGAATCTCGGGCATGAAATGCCAAGTCGAAATGATCTTCAGACTGGTCTAGAGGAAAATATTTCTCTTCTATATTTTACATCTAGAGATAATAGCATATAAGGGCAACTATTGGGGTTTAATATCAATAAAAGTAATATTTTTAAAAAATTTTAAAAATAGGTTAATTTTTTGAAAATAATATCAATAAAGGGCCAAAAACACTATTCAACATCTTCTTGCCATTTGTCCACCAGTGCTGCTGTCAGCTGTTGCCAGCTGCCCCCTCTGCCCATCTCCGCCTCCGCCTCCGGCAATGTTGCCGGAGTGGCCGGAGGCAAAGGTGGTGGTCATTTCTCTGCCCAACGTCGCCACTTTCACCCACCACTGCCTTCGCCTCCAGCAATGTTACTGGAGGTGGGTGGAGACTGGTGGTGGCGGCGGTGGCGCTGGGTAAAGGAATGACCACCAGCGTTGCTGCTGCCACCTCCGCCTCCGGCAATATTACCGGAGGCAGTGGTGGAGATGGGCGGAGGCGGCGGCTGGCGGCGCTGGTGAACAAATGGCAAGAAAAAGATGAACAGTGTTTTTGCTCTTTATTGATATTATTTTTTAAAAATTAACCTATTTTTGAATTTTTTTAAAAAAATATCACTTTTATTGATATTAAAGTCCAAAAGTTCCCCTTATATGCTATTATCCCTTACATCTATCCCTGTCTAATTGTATCCCCAACGCACATAAGAAAAAGACATGTTCCTTTAACCCCCCCACCGTCTTGAAGAAAAAGGAAACAGAAGATAAAAAGACATCTGTCATGTCAATTTTACAATTGTACACAGTAAGTCTGGAAAAATTCTCATCTTTTGTGGTCCAAACTGTTTTGGACCGCACAGTACGTTCCCTTCTTCCGTTCATTTTTGTACATCTGACGACAACAAACCTCTTAACATTGTCTATTGGTCCCAAATTGTACCTTCAATCACACTGGGCGACTCTCAGATTGGCCATGTGACCATGCCTGGTGTCATAGTTGTATCAGACTGCCGTGCAATTAATTGAAGCAAGGTATAAGTATACTGGTGGACTGAACAGTAAAAACCCCTTAATTGCATAGAGAATACTAGACTTGGAATAGAAATACACAATCTAAGATCCAGGTGACTGTTGTATTGTTTGGAATCACACTCGATGGAGAAAGGACGGGCACTAGCTATTGAAGATTGTACTGGAATGGCCATTAACGGGCTACCAACCAAACCAAATAAAAAGTAGGCTTAATTAGTTGAAAGTACCCCCTGAACTATCTGAAAAAAATACTAGAAGTACCTGTGGAATTCAAAAACCTACTTGACCATGACAAACCTACTTGATCACCCTTCGGTTAGTTGACCGCCAGAACTCGTGTACGTGTGATATCACGTGATCAGTTTAAATTAAAAAAATATATATATTACGTTTGCCCTTACTTTTGTCATTTTTCTTGTTTTGTTCCATTGTTTTTTAATCGTTCTTGACCCGGATGGTCAGACCGTTCGGCTCAGGAACTATTCAGGCAATCGATTTTGTTTACTCCAAACCCGGTCCTTTGTCAAAAATCGTTGAATCAGTCAACGACCTATTGACCCAGGTGGTCAAAACGTTAATCCATTCAACAGTTTTTTGTCATTTTTATGCACAGGGAGATATTCTTCATGTGTGGCTGTGATGTTATGTGGGTACCGTGGGCAGGAGTTTCGGACTCGGTATTCTACAAAATACCTACTCCCTCCAACCCTCCTCAACTGGTCCCCCGTCCCTGCCCTGTCCATATTAGGTAAGAATCACCTTTCATGTAAATGTTTCATTGAAAACGGAAAGATTAACAATTTTTTTCTTTCTTTATATTATAGGACAAAGAGAGGATGCAACTATTCTATGTCGCTAAATGAATTGAAGATGTGTCCATGTGAAAATGTTGTTTGTAGACACGAAGGGGAGGCGTTTTTGGGTTTGTGGAAAAGTGCCAATAAGATTTTGTTTCGACATCAATTAATCAATTATTGTGAAATTTCTAGTGGTTTAGTCTTTAACTTATATTAATTTATGTTGTAGGAAACTAGGAATACAGTGGTTGTAATTTCTTTGCTTGGATACCGATTCAAGGTGAATGTGATGGTAGAGAAATAGTTGTCAAAGGGGAAACACCTGTCAATCAAAGAGGTTTACTAAGGAGACATTGAACTATGTCGAGTCAGTGGTGCAAACGGAAAAAAAGTTGCATTAAATAAGATGGTTTATTTCGATAGTCTGCTTGGTTCAGACGGGAATAGGAATGGAAATTGAAAATTAACAGGGGATGGTTATTCCCTCAAATGGGGGAATGCCATTTTTGCAGGATTGAGAATGGGATTCTGGTTCTACCCAATCAAACAGTTGGAATTGGAATAGTCCATTCTGATTCTGATTCCAGACCCCTATTCCTGCAAACCAAACGGCTATGAAAAATGTGAACATTATGAGTGATTAGGATGTTTAGAATGCTATAAAAATTGCATAAAATATGATGTAAGTTTTTTTTTTTTTTTGTAATAAATAGGATGTTAAGTTGTGGTACATGGAATGCTAGATTTGTTTTGTTTAAATTAAGTTGTAGGCATCGTAATTTATGTTTCAACTCTCATTTTAATCTGCTTAACTCCCAAAACAGTGCGATAACATTAAGGCTTATTAGCTTTTCTAAAAAAACCACATTCTGAATTAGCTCTCTTAACCATTCTACTTAGGAGATTAACCAGATTCGAGTTGCCTGGCCAATCAATGCAGGTTATGTGTTCTAGTGGAACATATGCATCTCATAATCCCTTTAAATGTTGAGTTTATATTGGGTCAAAAGAAATGGGGTAGTTGCACCAAAAACCAACATCATACAATGATGGCCTTGATTTATCCTCCCTTGCTAGATAGTTAGTCTATGGTTGAGTAAAAACTCCAAGCTTAAGTAGAGTGTATGCATCGCCTTTGTTAGAGATTTTGGCGGTGTTTGACATTGGTGCCGTTTTTTTGAGAAAATGGTGCCATGTAGGCACCACATCAGAAAAAGCAGTGTCTTAGAAAATCTCTTATTTGGTACCATTTTTTCATAAAAAATGTTGCTTCAGATCATGCCTTAGAAATCGGGAAAGTGTGGTCTGAAGAAACATCAAATTTGGTGTTTTCTCAGAAAACATCTCAATTTTGCTAGTGGCGCAATGATGTGGCATCATCTTGGACATTGTATAATATGACCAATGCTGAAAACGATTCTACAACACTGGTACCAAACAAAACCAGCCATGTTTTCCCAAAAAACAGCCTATGTGGCAGCACCGCTTCCAAACAAAAAATAACCACCATTTTCTCATGTCCTAGCACCGTTTTTATGATAATTGCACCCAAATGATGCCAAATGAGTATTTGAGTGCATCAGGATACAAATACCATGTATCCATTGAATTGATAAGTGAAAACCCATTGAGGTTCTTTAGCGGCTATTTGGCATTGTTGCCGTTTCTTGGAGCAACGGCAATGATGCCACATTAGTGCCACGTGAGAAAAAACGGTGCTCTAGGAAACAACCATCTGTTTCGAACCGTTTTTTCATAGCAAACGGTGCTCCAAGCCACACCTTGGCAATCGGGAATGCATGGCTTAGAGCAACGTCAAATTTGGTGTTTCCTCGAGCTGCAGTTCGTTGTTGCCAATAGGGCAGTGATGTAGCACTGGATAATGGGTAGAAGTGCAGAAAACATTTTCTAGAGCATTGGTACCAAACAGAAAAAGTTATTGCTCCAGGAAACGTCCTACTTGGCAGCAACAATTCCGAACAAGAAAAAGGCACTGTTTTCTGAGAAAACAGTGCTTCCAATCCACACATCAGCAAAACGGTGCTGCAACTGCAGCATTGATGCCAAACAGATACTACATTTATCATATTTCGTCCCTAGCAATAGGGAGTAATAAAGGGGTTCCTTACATCTCTACCTGTTAACTCTCTCCATATACAACTTATACAAAAAACATAACCACCTTACATTACATTTCCCACTTAAAAAAAAAGAGTTCAAATTGCATAAAACTTAAGCTCCTGGTTGGACTGTTCCTCAAAATGATTGAGGTATACAAGAGAAGGAAGTCATACATTGAGAATAGGGTAGCATGTAGCATGACTAATTGTTGTGAAAATGACTCACATTCATGGGTGGAAGGGTGGGATAGGATATTTCCTAATACCATGTGTGGGTTGAAACTGAAACTGAACCTGCTGCACTCAAAGTGATTGAAGTATATAAGAGAAGGAATTCATACATCCGCCATAATAGGGTAACGTGCAAATGACTCACGTTCGTAGGTGGGATAGGAGATTGCCTAACACCATGTATTGGCTGAAATTCAAACTTAACCTACACTCTAAAGTAATTGAGCTATATTTAGAAACACACTAAAAATCCAACTCAATTGACTTACATATATGTGGACTTCTTGGAATGGAAGATTGCCTGATACCATGAATAGAGTAAGACTACAACTGAACCTGCAATCAAGGAGGTGTTCGGAACTGTATAAATCTCGTTTTGGTCTCGTCCATGGGATTTGATCTCGTTCGGTTGGGTGTGGACGGGACCGGTCCACGCCACACCCCAATATAACGTGGGACAGTCCCACCCACACCCCAAAATAGCGTAAACGGTAAAATATCGTGGATGTGTCCCTTCCACGGTTGATATTTGATCCCATGCTTTACAAGTATTTCTTCAACCATCTGCAACCTGTCTGTTGTTGAGGTCTTCGCCGCCCATCTGCTTTGCCCGCTGCAACTCTCCACCACCGCTGGTAAGTTTTTCTCTGCTCGCTAGATTCATATTTCTGTAGACAACCTGATGAGTGTTTCTCGCTAGTTTTTGTTTCTCTCCGCTCATTTCTACAACTCTCTCTGTTTCTATCTACTCATTTCTGCAACTCGGAGATGAGAATGAGACGGTTGGAGAGATAGAGAAAGAAAAAGAAATGTAAAGGAAAGGGTAAGACGATAAAAAGAAGGGAATGAACGATGAAGATGGATAAAAAATCCAGGTGTGTTGCCATCGTTGCAAGCTACTGAGAGTTGTAGCGGTGGCTATGGGGAAGAAAGGAGACGGAGGGGGGGCAGAAGGCCGCAAGAGAGATAAAGCAATGGAAAAGATGTAAGAGAAAATGGGAGGAAAAAAGTCCAAGAAAAGTGACCGGAGGGATAAAAATGCCACCGCTGGTTAGCTATATCGCTATATCGAGAGGTTCAGGGAGATGAACAGTAGATCCTCGTGTTGATAGAGAGAGAGAGATAGAATATGAGAGGGAGAGAGATAAATATTATTTTTAATATTTTTATCAATAAAATATTAATTATTTTACTTATTTTTAATTTTTATAATTTTTAATGTTTTTATCAATAAAATAATATTTTTAAATATTTTTTTAATTTTTTAATTATTTTACTATTGTTTTATAAAAAAAAATAATATTTATTGGTTAACATTAATTCATTGATGCATTTTTTTTCAAAATATTTTATCATATAAAATACAAAAATTAGATATTTATGATTAACTGTGTATATCATGAGATATATGAAATAAAAAAAAGTATGGTATGGGAGCCTAGGATGTAGACGTCATTCGTGTCTAAGTTAGAAAGACCAACTCCAACTCAAATGACTTACATGTGGTGTGGGAGCCTAGGAGGAATAGGACATTGCCTAATATTAACTTGAAACTATAATCAGAATAATTGAGTTTCATTAGATGTGGAGTTCAAAGTAGACTAATCGGGTAATTAATATACCAAAAATTTAAAGGAAACAATTTACTTGTGGGGACTAGATATGGGATTGTTTGATATCATGTATGGGTGGAACCTGATCCTACACTCATAGTGATTTGGTTTCATGAGTAGTGGAATTCATCCATGTCTAACCATGTAACACTCAAACAATTGGAATTCAATTGACTTGACTCACATGTGGTGTAGAAGGGATATGGTGTTGTCTGACCGAAGCAACTCGGCTGGAGGATCCACCACCCCTTCTTACTCTTATTTGCTTATGCCTAAAACTGTGATTTGTTTGAGGTGTTCCATTCTGCTGTAATTAGGGAACTAAAAATATGTCAACTTTTTTTTCTATGTAACCAAACTTTCATTAGATAATATGATACTCATTACATGTGTACAAGAGCTTGGAGTTGGTTTTAAAGTTGACTTTCTCTTTGTTGGAGGAGAAGCGTTACAAAGTTGCTTGCTTCCTGCATGGCCGGCCACTGCTTGATGGGACTGTTTCTCCCTCCTTTCCCCTTCTATTAATGGGTGGCCTACCGGCCGGGCTGGCTTTCGTTTGACTGTTGCATGGTTGAACCGGGGAAACCTTGGTTCTGGCCAATATTTCTCACTTTGATCGTATTGCATGGACTACATGGTTGTAGACCTTCAAGTATGTTTTACAATAGAACTAGCGGAGGGACCCTGCTTCGTAGGGGCTGGAATGAAATCGTCGACCTATTGATCCATGGACCTGGTCTTTGGCCAAAAATTGTTGAATCAGTCAACGATCTATTGACTCGAGGGGTCGAACCATTGATCCATTGACCCGTTGACCGATTTAATGATTTTTGGCCATTTTTTATATTTTTTCATTGGGAACAATCCAAGCAACCGGTTTCGTTTTATCCTAATCTCAGTCCCTAGCCAAAAATCGTTGAATCGGTCGACAACCCATTGATTTAGGTGGTTGAACCATTGACCTGTACAATGGTTTTTGGTCGTTTTTTTTTTTTAATTTTTGTTGTCAGAACATGCCATTTGTTCGAACCGAACAGTCGAACCGTCCACCCAAAAACCAATGGCTAGAATGGTTTAGTCTTTAGGTTGTATGAGTCACACGCTCGAATGACATAACACGTATGGTATTGCTTAATGGACCTCAGATACAATTTTTTGCCTGTAATTCTTTTTTTCTTGTCAGAACGGGTCATCCATTTTTTTTTTAATTGGGTACTATCCAGGCAACCAGTTTCGTTTTACCCCAATCCCGATCCCTGGCCAAAAACCATTGAATCAGTCAACGACCATTGACCCGAGTAGTCGAACCGTTAACCCATTGACCCATTAAATGGTTGTTGGCCATTTTTTTATTTTTTTTTTATTTTTGTTGTTAGAACGGGCCATCCATTCGAACCGAACAATCGAACTATCAACCCAAAAACTAGTGGCCAAAACGATTCCATTTTCGGGTCGTATGAGTCACACGCTCAAATGACATAACACATATGATACTATTTAATGGACCTCACAAACTCAATTTTTTGCCTATAATTTTTGTTGTCAGAACAGACTGTTTGTTTGAATCGTTGACCTGAAAATCGGTGGCCAAAATGGTTCCATAATTTTTTGCTTGTAATTTTTGTTGTGAGAACGGGCCATCCGTTCGAACTGTCGGTTGTCAGAATATTATTAACAACATTTATCAATAATAATAAGTAATTATACTATTTAATTAAATAATCATTAATGATAGTTTTAATAATATTATTTAGTTATTTTTAATATAAAAGTAAATATTTAATTTATGAATAGGATTTATTAACAATATTCAGTAAAATAATAATTACCAAAATTAAATTAAATTAACAGTACTTATCAGTAATAGTAATTATAATATTTTATTAAATAATCAATAACAAAACTTTTAATAACATTTTTAATATAACAATAATTACTAAATTTATTAACAGTATTTATTAATAACAATATTTATAATTTTAATTTAAAGTAAATATCTATTTATTAACAATATTTATAATAACAGTAATTATTAATTATAATCATTAATTTTATATTTATTAAATTACTGAAATAATCAGTTATTTATAACAGTATTTATAATTTTAAAGTAAATATCTAATTATTAACAATATTTATAATAACAGTAAATGTTAATTATAATCACTAATTATATATTTATAATCAGTAATTATTAAATTACAGTAAATAATTACTGCAATTAATAACAGTAATTATTATTATTTATAATAGTAATTTAAGTAACAGTAATTAATAAGGATGTTCTCAGGTGGGACGAGTAGATTCCATGGAGATAGCACCCCCCACACACACACAAAAAAAAGGCGGGGATTTTAACTGTTCAATCCACCCCTCAAAATCTTAAAATGAATTCTGACCGTAGATTTAATGTCAAATCCACGGACAGGATGCGATTTATAGGGCAAAATAGTAATTTTGTCTCCTTCATCCAACATTAGTATTTGTCAGATAGTTGAGGGGGAGGGGGTACAATAAGTAATTAACCCATGAAAGTATTCTTATTCCTTCCTAATAGTAGGTAATAGTAAGTAGGACAGGGACACGACAGTTGTAGCCATTTGTACAATATATATGAACTCGGATATGCCAAAGATTAAAGGAAAGAGCTTATAAATTAGGTTTTTATTTACCCATCCAATGTGTAAGAGCTGGGGTTATTTCAATCATCTGAAGTACGCCTTCTCTTTCTCTATTTTGTTTCCATTTGAAGTGCCGTAGACGGTAGAACATCAATCACAATCTGTTGCCTGTTGGATAAAAATTAGTAGATCTCTGCACAAAGCAACGCACTGTATAAATTATAAAAGAGCCCCTCAAGCAGATTCTTTAGTGGCTAGGCAGGCCTAGGGGACGTTGTTTAAAACCCCAACTTCCCCTTGAAACTTGTTATATAGCTGTGACAAAAGTGGCTTTTGGTTACGCACGCACATACAGACATAACACAAGAGAGGAGCAACATGAACAAAACTTGATAAATGGTGCATGCACCACAGAGAAGAATACAAAGGGTTGCTTCTCTTAACAGAAACCTCATTGAGGGATAATGAAAAAGGATAGATCAGTGCGCTTATGGTGCAAATCATAATCATGGGACTGAAATCTTTCATTGTTTTGCATAAGCACTAAAAGGTGGCTTATTTAATCTGAGTGTGAAGACGTAACCTTTGCTCAACGCCAACAACGATCCAATCCATTGTTTTATCTATACTTTCATCTCACCGGGATGTGTCGGAAGTGCTGCGTTATTGAACAGCTCCATTAAACGTAAGGTCGACAAACATCTTAAACCAAATACAACTGCCACAACCAAACTCCTAAACCAGAACCCACAGAGAGCAGAGGGACCAGTTGGACCACTCACATTTGTCAAGTCTGAGGGTTATGTTACGTGTATTTGTTCAGAGGGTTCTTTGCCAATGGCATAACAACTAGATTATTGTTTATGTTTGTTCTAGGCCATTGTATTCCTGGTCCATAAATATATGAGAGAGAGAGAGAGTATATTGGCGGGCAGGGACAGAGACATTATATCAAGTCCAAACAAGAAAGAAAATACAAGAGGTAGAAGCCAATTTCCCGACAAATGAATGATAGATTTACTTTTTATTTATTTATTTGTTATATGGATGATTTTTAAATAAATCTCACAACTCTGTTCTGAACTATGAAAATATATAAACCGACATGGTCCAGGAAATTGGCAAAGGTTAGGTGTTGGTGAGGCCCATGTCCAGTACACACCCCTTCCATGAACCCTGATTACCAGGACAATCACCGAGTGTTGGCCCCTTTCTATACTTGGACTGAAGCCTGCTAATATAATTTATGCAACTTCTCTTCAATAAACTTATCTGGTAGAGAACAAATTCATGTAATCAGAATAGGAAAACTCTGATTTGAAGGAATCAGAGATGGCAGGAATTGGTGGTATCTTCTTAACAAACTGGGAAGAGATTTTATGGGTTTACAGTGGATCCGATCGTGTTGCAAGAAAAGTTGAAGGCTGAATTGTTGACTCTTCTCATAGGTCATAGACTAACTAAACAATATGGGCTTTGTTCCTTCACTATTAAAGGGAGTTGGCCATTGTTGCCAGCTGGTTGAACTCAAAGACAAGTGTGGTCCATGGGGGCAGGAGCACATATTGAATGCCATGTTTGGCTCAATTCTCATTTTCTCTCATTCTTACCGAAGATGAAATTCTAAAATGGATAAGAATGAATAAAAATAAACTGAATGAGAAAATATTGTTGTGAACAGGCTTTTTTTTCTTAAAAATGAATTATTTTCAGACAAAGTGTCCTATGTAAAAGTATTTTTGTAAAAATACTTTGATAAAAGTTCTTTAGTAAACGTACTTTTCTATTAAAATGCTTTTGTGTAAAAGTACTTTTATAAGAAAGGTTTCGTATAAAACTGCTTTCATAAAAGTAATTCCACAGTAGTCCACTAATAAACATGTATGGCAACAGCTTTGTAGGCAGAGTTCCCTCTCAAAGAATGAAAACTAAGCAGTCTAATGTTATTCATTCTTACTCGTTCTTACCAAACTAAACAATAAATAAAACAATGAGGCCCAGAGAAATAACCGAACATGGCGCAAGTTGCTTCTGTATCTCAATGATTCATCCAGTGGATATTTAGGGAGTTTTAACTCAACTGCAGATAGTTAAGAAAAATCAGGGGTTTAGATTAAGTTTGTATATCAGTGCATTTAATGCCTTGATTGTTTGGAGGGTCTTTTGGCTATTTCCTCGATTTAATTTAACATCTTGTTATCTAATTGCCTGGGAAAACTCAGAAAAGCGGTCTGTCTTTTCATTTTCCAATGTAAACAGTGTCTGTAGCAATACCGTCATGTTTTTACTAAATCGAAACGGAGGATAAATACCAAAACAACCTTGAAAACAACCACAAAGGTCTTAAGCTTGAATAGACAGCTTTTCTGGTGCGTGACAGACCACCCGACCACGTACGATGATTCCATCTAAAGCAGAACAAGGTACTCCCATTGAACAGAAACTCTCAAAAAGGGCAGACCTGGAAGTGGCGAAGTTTTGCATATTTTCAGTTACAAATGTAAGGTAACTGTTTCAAAAACCATGTGCATTGGCAATTCGTATTAATATTCTAAATTCAACTTCTTCATCAATGCCATTGCCTGATATCTAGAGGGATTCCTTTTGACAATATTTCTCAAATCCTTTCTTTCTCTTATCCCTCATGGACCATGGTGACTACTGAATCTTCAGACTTCAGAGCATGTTTGGAAAACACGTAGATTCGCATCATTTCATGATCAACATATAATAGAGACTGAATTCAGGGGTAAGCCTCCTGATACAAAATCATGCATTTCAGAGCACAAGGTAATTCCTATGAAAGAACACCACCTATATGACATGCAAAGGTGCTACTCTAATAATGCATTATGCATCTGATCTAACAAAATAAATGATTAGGACTTGGAAAAAATCAGACAGACTAGATTGGAATAACTGGCAGAACAAGTACTATGAACACTAGAAGATGCTTTTGTGGAGATGTAACACTAATCCAGGCTTATTTAAGCACTGATTATTTTATTTATTGCCAATGAGATTATAATATATACATCAATTTGACTAGTGTAATACCCTTGGTTCACTAATGTGTATCTCAAGTACTTGTAGATGGGAGACAACTCTGTGTGACAAATAAATTAAAAAAAAAAAAAACAAAATGGTTAGATCTGCTTCCAATCAAGTTAAAAGGAAAATTTTGCAAGATGGATAGAAGGTCAACAATGTTTTATGGATAAGAGTGTTTGGCTGCCGAAAAAACAAGTAAAGAAAAGAATCATCATCATACAAGTCTTTTATTCTTATTTTTTTTGAAGCCTAGATAGGCAAATTCATTAAGGAGAACTCAGAGAAACATCTGAAGCAATACAATCTGAAAGAAAATCAGGGCAGACGACCTTGTGTGAACCATTTGAGATTTTAAACCAAACTTAGAAAGGAGATGCCCAGCTTTATTGGCATTCCTTGGGTGTAATTCACTAAGAGCTTCATTCTACTTAAGTATAATATTTTTTTACCTAAAAACAGAAATAATTTTGAAGTCTCAAATTTTAATGAGTATAACTCCCCAGATAAAGTGGAATGGTTAAAAGGATTTGAGTAGCCAACCACATAGTTTATTGCATTTTTTTCTTTTTTTTTTTCGTATTCTGTAATCACAAAAACCTTTACACATGATTTGGTTGTAGGAGAAATAGATCTGGGTTTTGGAAGAAGAGTTGTAAGTAGGTACTTGTTAAAGATGCATATGAGAGTGAAAGACAAAAGATGTTCTTTCCTTCTTATCTGTAGAGAGTTCCTGATGAAATGTCTATACCCCATAATTGGACCTTTCAGACATGCAAACAACATTCTTCGCAAATCCGCAAATACATTTTATACAAGTTATACACCTCAAATCAAAAGTTAGAATTAAATGATTTAAGGGCTTGTAATTTAACAATGAATGACACTAATAGAATTGGAATGGAAAAACACTACTCATGTAACCGACCCCATATAGTTGCACAAGGCTTAGGTGATGATGATAATGATAAGACCACAACTCACATGCTAGATCATCCAATCCTAATTTGTCAAATTTCAGTCCACAGTCCCCTTCCACATGGCAAGAGAAAGAATTCTTTTCTGCGAATTTTTTTGTCATTGAAAAGTTCAGAAGTTCAATATCATGAGATAATGTGGAAAAACTGGTAAGTACAATATATGTGGGCATATAGAAAGTGTCATCTAGGCTGGTAACACATGATCAGTAGAGGGGATTATCAATGTGAAAGAAGTATGATTGGCCACTAGTAGCCCTCCATATAACTAGTGTCAAGAGGACTAATTTACTTGTTTTAAGATTATTCAGAGAAAGGACAACTGAGCTTTAAAGAAAGGACAATACTATCCTCCCCCATCATGCGGAAAAAGCAATTTTGTAAGTTTGTAAGTTCCAATTTCTGAAAAAAACAGATTCCTGATTTTGGCCATTGAATACTGCTTACAAGATGATCAAGCATTCTGTTACTCTTGTAACAGAAACATAAAATGAGGTGAATCCAAATCATCAGAAACTTTTTCTGTTTTCAGGGTCGGGGTGCTTATTGGGGGTTCACAGAGATCTCTCTTCCTGGACCAACTATGAGGTTTAGGTTTTCAGTATTTCAGCACATCAGATAATGCCCTTATTTGTGGTAGTAATGCTTCTGTAATTATATTTAACACATTCACTTTAGCTGACAACTCATCACCTGGAAACACTCCACTTTATACTTTACTTAGGGAGGACAAAACAACAAAACTACCACCTTGATACATTGGTTAAAATAGTCAAATTATTTAATATCTGTGGAGCTTAAGATTATGTACTCAATTAGTAAATGTAAAGGAGGCCAATCATCGGGAATGCTGTCAACTTGGGCGGAAGGCCCAACAAGTAGAACCAAACTCAACAGACCACAAAACGCAGTAGCGTAATAGCGCACATATTCTTGCAAACCCGAGAAACAGCAAGACTTCCACACTCACTATTTGAATTCAAAAAGTGAATTCAGTGGTCGATGCCTCACCTAAATTAAAGCCAGATCCCCATCCACAAAACTAGAGCCAAGCCATCATCCTGAGTCAATAGCAAACCAGTCATCATTACCAAACCCCTAGTGACAGCTGCAATTTACATTCACTCCAAATAAGAAAAAATAGCACCTCCCTTTAAAGGTCGCCACATTGCAATAAAAGATCAAGTGAAGAACTGTCTCCTCATTGATGTTGCACAAGAGACAATAGCTTTTCAAGTTGAAACCTCTAATCTTCAAGTGATCGATGGTGAAAATACTGTAATGACCTACCAGCCAAGCAAAAGATTCCACCCTTGGAGGTGTTGGGTTACCCCACACCTTTTATCTGGCCTGAACCCATATTATCTCTAACTAACGCCTTGTAAAATGACTTCACCAAGAACCGTCCATCTTTGCATTCTTTCCACCAGAGGCCATCACCATTAGATGTACAAATGGTGGAACTTTCTAATTTTTCCAAGGCAGCTGGCCTAGCCTAAACCAGAACCATAAACTGAGTTCATTTCCAACCTGTTCTACCTCTTCCCCTAATGCTCACCACTCCCATATTGTCCACATAGAAATCTACTCCCCAAAACATCCACAAAGCTATTAGGAATCATCATACAACTCAAAAAGGCTCCCTCTCACATTAATCCTTCTCCAAGTCATTCCATAGAAAGTTTAGACTTCCTTCCCTATCCCACATTTTCCAATTACTTGAAATTTTCTTGAGCTTGCTCTTTTCCACCCAAGAAAAATAACCCCATTATTTTGCCTCCTTCAATGTCTTCACTTATGTGTTGCTCAATAAAGGCTGCTCCCCCTCCTCTACTTCAATTGAGGTGCTTCACCCTCAGAACCAACATCTCAAACAGCACCCTTAGCGACCAAACTAGCCTCACCAACTGCCACCAACTCCTCTCCCTCCTTGCCACCATCTTGATTTGAAGAGGAGTTGAAAGTCAACAAGGACTGGTCACCACCATCAACAACTAATCTTTCTCTTCCCCCTCTCTCTTTAAAGATTAAATACCCACCTCCACAGAAACCTTCTCCCCAAGCTCTTGATTTGAATTTGATGTTTTTCAATATCTTAGTTGAATAACTCAAAACAAGAGAGGATGAGGAGGATGTCACCCATAGAATTAGAGTAAGATGGGCACATTGGAGAGCTACATCTAGAGACTTATGTAGTAGATGAGAGACTTATGTAGTAGATGATTACCATTTTGATTAAAAAGAAAGTTCTATAAATCAGTTAGCTAGCTATGCTATACAGAGCAAAGCATCGGGCAGCCAAAATACATGTCCAACAAAATGAGTGAAGCATAAATGTGTAAGAAAGCATTTTAATTAAGCCATTCTTTATTTCCAACACCATGTGACCAACTAAATCTCTATTTACAAGAGAAACTGGGTCAAATGGCAAAGAGTAGAAACTTTGGGAAACAGTTTACCAAGAGATCAAGGATCAATGATTAAAGCTTGAATACTTCAAAAAGACTGATGAGTTTGGGTCCAAGTTTTGTGGTGTGCTATTCTTCATTTTCCTTTGGTAGTCAGCATTGCAAGTAGTGCCTATAGTGGAAATTAGAGTGCATGAACTAAATTTTGAGAAAGGAGTTTGTATATTTAATGCAGTGTTAATGCTATTTTTATTACTATTATTATTGTTGTTGTCATCGCTATTGTTCCTTTGATTGGTGCTTTTCGTTCTTTACTATTATTGCTGATCTACATTCCAAGTTAATGAAGAGCAAGTTAGCATGTGTTTGGAACCATGGGCATTTATTGAATTAACATTGCCACATAGGCACCACTACAGCATTTTCCCATTATGTGGATCTGTACGCATAGAGACTTGCAAAAGCAAATCTTGATTTATGTGCACGCCTATTGTTGGGGCAAGCTTCATTTTAGTGCCTCACCCAACGGATAGGCATTTATTCACTGTTTTGCTGATGTGGTGCCTAATAGCGCCCAAGTAAATTTCATTTCCATAGTTTTATTATTTTTGGTAATAAAGAAAAAAAATCTAAAAGAAATAAGCAGAGGAGATATGTCAAACCAAAATTTTATGTTTTATTATTGTTGATTACATTTCAGTTTTTCTATAGGAGATCAAACATAATTCATAAGACTCCAATCATTCAAAAATTCCTTTTTTTCACTTTTGTACTATAAGAACCACTAAAAACAACAAACAAGTAAATACCAACTAAAACTATGGTCATAAAATAAAATTTGAATCTCTTTGTCAAAGATTAAGAGAATTTGAGAGGTTTTATGATATGATAAGAGGATGGGAGAAAGGATGGGTTAGGCCTAACCCGAAGTCAACAGTAAATTATTTTATTGAGATGATATGCAATATCCATTAATTAATGTTAATATAAATAAATAGTTGTATAAAATTAAAAGTTTTAAGCAAGCCAAGGCAAAGAAAACAACTAATCTTTGTAATAGAAAACCAATAATTCACTTTCTCAATGACATTGATTTAATTAATATTTTAGACATACCTCAGCATGATAGGTTAAAAAAACCAAGGTCTCACTAAAATGCCTTGACCATATCATCCACACTAATTTTCCTAGTCTTAACTTTTTAAAAGGTAAATAAAAAAGAAATTTATTAAAATACAAAAAAGAGAGAGGATAAGAGAAGAAGAACCTATAGAATCCAAACCCAATCACCATAACCTGAAACAACACCAGACTTTCATCCTCCCCAGTCATGGAATTCCCATAGAAAAACCATCAAATGGTGAGAAAACCAAACCTTTCGCAACTTTTCCACCTCTCCCTCCCCTGCCCTTGCCCCTCACACTCTTAAAACCTCTTCCCCTTCCTTTTGTTAGAACATCCACATAGACATCCATTAAATCGTTCAATTACCTTATATTTACTAAAGCAGAGAGAAAACTACAAATAGTAGAATTAAAAATAAACATTGATGGGAATTTAGGACTAGCACCAATAGGAGATTAAATTGGAGAAGGCTAGTACAGTTTGTGAGTGTGCATCAAAAACCACTTGGGCTAGTAAGAAATGGTTTGATGCAAATAGTTGGTTTTAAGCCACAGACAAAAATCGTTTTGTTACCATGCACAACTGTGGGCACTGAAACAAAAATCGTTTTGCACATTGTTTAAAATTAATAGTTTTTGTTAAGTGGATCATCAAAAAATACCCCTTGGTGCCATCAAGGAGAAAAGGGCGTCTAAAGCAAGAATATATTCAAAATTTCCAAAGAATATCCTTGAGTGATCAACAGCATGCTCTTGAGCCAAGCTTTCCACTGATTTGCATCAGTAGCATCCTAATTCATGATTGAAGCAAGATAAGGGCAACAAATGCATCAGCTGTTACAGTTTATATTAACTTCATTTGTTCCTTGATATTGGGGTTGAGTGTACAAGAGTACAAAAAGAATGATAACAACTTGACATCATCAACTATTCGCTTCTATCTTCTCCTAAATGATCACTTTATTTGAAGTAGATCAAGGTACATAATTCTGTTTATCAAGGTTGAATGTTGCATCAAAAAGACCAAGCCATATGTTAAGTTAATCTTATGTCACGTTGATTTCTACGATAAATGTTATGATGGAAGAGCATGTGGTTCCACTCATAATAGCTGTTGCTATTGCAACTAAATTGCATCTTGAAACAAAAATTTGCCACTTCCAAAATCTCCAGGTCCATTGTAACCTTAAATGCTACATTAAAAGATAACACTAAAAGATAAACAAATAACTAAAAACCATACTTGAAAACTCAAAATTTGTTGACAATCACCACCCAGGGAAAAAAGTTAAGATGAGTGAAAAATACCTAGGCCCCCTTTTCTATGAACCAAGTAGAAATTTTGCCTTATTTGAAACTGTATCATTATTAATTTTTTTTATCAATTAGATGATTATTAATTTTTAAGTTGTCTAAATTGCAAAACAAAATAGAGCTGAAATAATCTCTTCTTTTTTCTTGATGGATAAAGAGAACTGTAATAAACCTAGAACCAGTTAACAAACTTCCATGTTAAATAGCAAAGTAGTCAATGGTTAGGGAATTTTACCAAATATCTTCATAATCTTTCTTTTCAAATTGTTTCTTACCATATGCTGATCTCTATATACATATAGATAGATAGATAGATATAACTTGATAACTAACTCTCTAAAACTATCACTGATTAGTTGAGACAAATAAAAAAGAAACATCAAACCTTATTCATCAAGAATATCCATCTACCTTAAAAAAATTCCCTTAATGCCTTGAGGAGTAAGGAGATTCTAGTTTCTACACAACTTCCCGTATTTGATTCAGAAGGGAAAAAACAAGGTCACTACTCAATTTTGGTGCACGGAAATCCTGGGACTTGGGAGGGTGCACTGGAACAAGGTCACTACTCAATTATGATGAATCTCAAATTAATTAAGATGCAACAAACTAACGCTAGAACTAAACAAAGAAAACTCAAACGTTACAAGTCAGGTGATGATTGTGGCATAGTTATTCCTACGTTTTCTTTGTACCAATTAGTTACGATTGACCTTTAGATAACCTTTATGATATATTGTACTTTAAACTAATTAAGAATTGCGTATTTTTATTTTTAGTTTTATAAATCATTTCTTAGTGGTTTCTTTCTAAAATGGTTCTCCTTTTTGTCTTTTCTTTGTTTGCATTAGAAAAAAGTAGCGTCTAGAATTTTTCTAATTTCTATTTTAAATTTCAACTCTAGTAATCTAAGTTAGTGGGCATATTAAAAAAAAAAGAAAAAAATGTATCGAAGAAAAAAGAGAAAAAAGAGAGTGATGATATCAGTGGAACTTGATACTGTTTTCTGTTGAGCTGTAGGTCCACAATTGCTCCATGATATTTGTTTTAATCCACTAATGATATTAGTGGATTAATACTGTTTACTGAAGTTCTATTTGTAACAATGATATAAGAATTCCATGTGAATAAACATTTTGCATGGTAAATCTCAGATAGTGTGTCGCCATTGTTGTAAGACAGTAGTTGGGACAGAAGATGTTACGATGGTGTCTCCAACAATACAAGAAGATGAAGATGGTGAAATATAATCTTAATATTTCAAACTTTGGACCATGTGATACCACCATAGATCACCGTCTAACCAAGCTGGTTTATTCCCAGATGAAGATGAAGCCATTGTTATTGTTGTGAAAAACCCATCAACTAAAGCAGTCAGATGTATATCGTCCAAATCTACAGTCTCAACATTTGAAGTTCCAAATGGTGATGTGGGTATAAATCAGACAATACAGCATTGCATGCATACGCAACGTATCAGATACCAATGAATCAACAATTCTAAGTCTCATTAAATCAAGCACCAAGAAGTGATAAGAGTTGTGCCAACTCCTTTCCATAAATTCCACATATATAAAGGCCTGAAGGATCCGACTACGAGGACCCAGATTTTTAAAACAATAGCGTTTCTATGACTGGCTGGATATAAATGGAGTAAGACACAGATATGGATAGCTAAACGCTAGCTCTAGTCAATGAAGAAATAAATCACTTTGTCCCCTACTACTAGACGCCAGACCGAAGGTCCCTGCAGCTATAAATGGGCAGATTGTACCTCTCAACAATTTATTTATTGGTTGTAATAAAAGGAAAAGAGAAACTCAGTTTCCCTCGTTCTTCCCTCCTCTTCTTATTGATCTTTAGTCCCAACAATAGAGGAGTAGGCTCTTATCTTAGCTGGCAGTCTCACAAAAGTACTAGTCAAGCTCCTTACAGTCTATAGTATGAGACTGTCTTGCACCATTTAAAGTACCTGTCTAACTATCTTTAGCCTGGTAATTACCTACTGACTCAAACTTATTAGCCCTAGAAAAAGGTGAGGGATGATGTAAACCGGAGCAGCAGGACATACAAATAAACCCACACTCATTACGGAATTCATTATCTGTTATTTTGTACTTGTGAATATCCTAAATGCTTGAACATCAACACACATTCTCCAGAATGCTGGTTATGTAGTACATTTTCCTCAGAACTTCATGCATGCAATGGAGAAACCCTTTTCAGTTGCATCTATCAAACTATCATTGCTTGTGATGGTTAGATTCGAACTACCATAGTCTATACACCCACCACTGTTGTAAATAAAGTAATAAACTACAGAGAAACCATAACCAAGAGAATCAAATGCATGAAATCACTGTGTATTAACCACCTAAAAGGATCCAACAGCAAGGTGGGCAGTCCAGAAAAGTGTTCACAACAACGTAGGGGTTCTTACCTCGTCAAAAAAATGAGGTGAGGTCTTCCATTTTCTTTTGAGGCTTGAGCCTAAAGTTACCTCGTCAAAAAAATGAGGTGAGGTCTTCCATTTTCTTTTGAGGCTTGAGCCTAAAGTTTAATACCCAGAAAGAAAGACGACAACATCATTGCCTCATTTTTGCCTTCAAATGGCAACGATCCCAGTTTCTTCAGATTCATCCAATAATGTGGAGACCGGAGAGGATACAGGAGACCAAGTTTCTGTATAGAAAGATGAAGCTTGTCATCAATAAAGCAAGTTCTGAAATCTTCAAATGAGGGATAACTCAGAACCCGATCTGAAGTTGATAAGAACTGCAGGAAATAATACTTTTCAAGAATGTAACCATGAAGCACCAACACCAACACGGCTTCTAGTCTAGATATCTACTGATCAGTAGAAATAATATGCTCAACGAAAATAACATGCAATATGGATTCATAGGTTGGCGTTAGCATAAGAAAGTAATCACTTAAGAAAAGAAAAAAAAAAAATAGCTTAGAACCGAAGATACCGACCAGGATTATATATAACAGGAGAAGAACGACATAAAATGGAACAGGAGCTCGGAAATGAAAAGGTGTAACAAGATCTTACCTATTAAATAGCTTACACTTCTATGAGAGCATGTCCATGGCTGGAACCTCGATTTGAATATCATACCCATCTGCTCACAAGCGGCTAATATATATAAAGAAACAACGAGAGAGGCCGAAGAACCAAAATGGAGAGTTTAAAAGAAAACTGCAAGAGTGGACAAAGAACCAAAGTGGAAAATCTCCATATCTACGACCATCCACCATGAGCAGCTTCCCGAGATCTAATCGTCTTTCAAGCAGGCCATGATAATGGAAACAGATCCCCACCAAAGAAAGACAAAAAACCGTTGTTTCTTCAGAACTACGGCTCAAATCTGCAGATCGACCAGGACCCATTTGCACTCCGAGTGCAAGCATCCAGATTCCGGCCAGATCCGGTGAAAAACGAACTCCAATGACCAGCGAATCATCAGTCGCATGCGCACGAAATAAAAAAGAAGAATGGTTAATAAAGAACGAAAACTAAGAGAAAACAAAATTGATGAACTGGTCCATACGGTTTTCGTTAAATCCACACAGTGAACAGGCGTACCTTCTGCGGTTAGCCACTTCGTTCGTCCTCTACTAGAGTACCATCAAAAGTCACGCTTTCAAGCCTTCAACGAAACTTAAAAATGATTAAAAAACGAACTAATTCACTGTTTCACAAATATAATAACTAATACCAAGACCAACAAATTAAAACCTGCATGGTCAATTGATCTCGATTTCGCTACCAGAAAATAAACGCAAAGGTAAACAGATCTTCCTTTCTTCTTCACCCTTAGCACCGACCCGTAAAGAAGGTAAGGAGAACATGACAGACTGAAAGTGGAAGAGACAGACAAGATAAGATTAGAAGCGAGCGAACGATAAGACTGCTTGATGTGTCGTTACCTTGCTATCTTTTCCTCTTTCTCCCATTTATTTTAACCTTTTCATTTTCCCTTTTCCTGGACAGACGACAGGCAGATGGAGAGAGAGAGAGAGAGAAGGAAAGCAAAAAAAAAATCATATGGGACTGCATCACCAGGCCGGGAAACGACCAGAGAGGCCGGATTCCGGCACCGGAAGCTGACAGAAAGAGAAGTGAGCACGCACCGGCAACAGCATACCATTATACAATTGTCTGTGTGTGCTCACTCTCTTCTGTCAGTCTCTAGCGTCCCAGAAAAAATAAACCCGGAAAAGCTTTCCCAGAATGGAAATAAATAACCATCAAAAGAGTCAGATCTGGAGAAACAGAGACACCCATTTACGGAAAGGTATCAGAAGCCGTGAAACTCACGAACTCAATTGCACTCCTCCTTTTAAGACGAGAGGACGATTTTAGGGTTTATGTAGACGAATCCACGAAGCCCTTTTTGTGTCTCGTGAGTTCTCTCCCTCTCTTCTTTTCTTTCCATTTTTTTTTTTTTTAATTTTCTCTCTCTCTCTACCTTTGTAAGTAATTAGTGATTAGTCTATCTATTTCCCAATTCCCATGCAACCGCACACGTGTCGATGGCACGTACCCTGAAAGAATTTGAACCACTGCAGAACTTCCGGTGAAGGGGTAGATAAACTGATAAGGGTTTTTACAGAAGGCAAGCGAGAGAGAGAGAGAGAGGTGATGAGGCTGCTGCGTGCGCTGCTTTCATATCACTCGTTTTGGCAGAGGCAGAGAGACAAAAGAATACACGGAGCCCTTCGGGAAGCGAAACGGGCCTGTGTAGGGAGGATTGGTTGGCTGGGATCGTCTGGCTACGTGTTCCTTAAAATGCGATTGACTTTTCATTATATTTGCAACCCTTGATTTGACTGGTGCAGAGGACTTATGGCCATTGATTGACATGAAAGGGGACCCGCTGTCGGTGCTGATAGCCCTTATTGGCCTGTGCGGATGGGACTGCGTCAAATGGGGAGACAGGATAAAGACGGGCTCTTTTAAATTCTTTGGTGCATCTATTTATTATTCTACAGTAATGGTTCTGCTGCAGTGTAATGGACTATAGTGAATTGATTACTCTTAGAAGAGGAGAGACACAGACACCCTCACCCATTGGAATGCTGGAATCGGTTTGTGTTATTTTATATTGTGTAGTCCATACTATATCCACGTCGTCTGTATGAAAGAAGAGAGTAGTTAATTACTAGACTCACTCATAGAGATAGAGTGTACCTCCTTACAGGTTCATTAATTACCTCACATACCCCACTTATGGGTTCTCTCTCTCCCCTTTTCTGTTTTCCCTTTTGCGGTGGGAGAGAGAAGGGTTAAGAATGTTCATCATTTCTCTATCTTTCTCTCTCAAATAACCATGAAGCTAATTGTTTTAAACGTGTTCTATTCATTGGAAGTAATGAGGAAGTGGTACAGTAAATGAGAAACTGGTGGTACACATTTGTCATATCTAGAACATTTACTACACTAACTTCAATCTAATTGGATGCTCTCAACCACCTGTGAAGAGGCAGATCAGGGTGTGTTTATAAGAGCAAAGTATATAGTATAATCAAGGTTCAAAATATCTTGGTAAACGTGTATTGGGTTATATCGATTTTTTTTTTAATTTGATTCAGAGGGATCAGTTTAAAGTCCATCTATCTCCTAAACTAATCAAAACCCTAATACACTCTATATAGGGACATATCGAGAAACTCCCGATAATGATAAATATCAGTCTTTATAACAAAGATTGTTTCATAAATGGACCATATATAACAAAGATTGTTTCATAAAATTGACTCTCAAGTACGAAAGTCTTTTGTGTCCCAAGCTGTGGGGTCCATATATAATTCATCTATTCAGTCATTCAATAAGCTTTGTTAAGGTTCTTTTACCATAGGGTCCCTATACCATGTAATGCTTATTTGACTAAATGACTAGTCGACCCAAGATCCATATACATTGGCATATAATGTCTGGTGGGAAAAGACAAAGTGTTTCATTACAAAAGTTCTATCAACATAAAATAAAATAATGCTAAAATGGAAACGTAAAAATAACGCTACCCTCAAGTCTGTTGGGCTTTTTCATAATTTTTCATTACTATATTTCCCTCATTTTCTTTTTTTTTTTCCTTTTTCGTGAATTTTTAATATGTGGGATCTGTAGAATGGAGAGAGAGAAAAAAAATCAGCAAATGGGAAAGTATAGCCTTTAACTTTAACCAAATATTATAGAAAAGGTGGGTAAATTAATCTATATATATCCACCTAGGTTAAAGTGATTTCTAGTTATGTCAACCTCTTCTTTCACTAGTTTTATATTCGATCTATTTGGTTTGGTGGGAATCAAAATTAAGCCAACAAGTGAATTCAAGTGATTTTCATTTCTTGTGTTTGTCTAAACACAACAAAAACCATTTTCCAATATTGTTTACAATGGCCCCAGCAGAAAAAAAAATGTCCATGAATGCTGACAAACTACTCAGAGGGGAGGCACCAGAAGTCTGGATGTAGAAGGCTTTAACAGGGCAGAATTGTGACTGATTTATCAAATTAGGATGTGCCCATATCAAATTACTTCAAGCTAGCTATAAGTTTAAAAAATTAATCAAGTCAATGGATCCAATTGGAATAGGTTAGTATTTCCCATGTTGACTGGTTGATGTACAGCTTATGGATATAAGAACCAAACCCTTTTTTGCTTTTTTTTTTTTGAGCTCCTGTATAAAAAAAGAATTTCATCACAAGGGGTCCATGTGAAAATGAAGTCATCTTCACAGAAGCACTAAGTCATCTTATTCCAATGGGCTCCAACTTGTGTAGCGAGAGGTGCATGAGAATGTACAAATAGGTACTGTATTATTGTGCTTGAACTTCGAAACAGTATTGCGTCTGGCGTTTATTGTGGGAAATATTCACATAGTCAAAGTGCTTTGGTACCTTTCTGTCCTACTCAAAGTACTCAGCACCAATCCCACTCTGAATTTACTCCAAAGTTGTATTTTCAAAAGCATTTTTCTGCGCTTTTCACTCATCATGAGAAGAAAGTTAGACCCTTATCATCTCGGCCCCCTCTTGTTGGGGAAGGAGAGGTCATCCAAGCAATTGATTGGATAGGGTCCATAGGGATTCCCTTATTAGCAACCTATACCTATGTATCCTTTACCAAGAAACCCGCTAGATATCCTCCATAAGCTACACAACAATTAAGCAGGGTTGGGGGATGTCAACTGATGACCCATCACAATATTCATCCATATATATATAGCTCCAAGAGTAAGTAAGTAAAATTTTTATTCATATTTTGTGTGAAACCCTTTGTATATATGAAGAAACTTACTTAAGATTTCTTATTAAATAAAACAAGTTTTTTCATTGATAAAAAGTGTTACCCAATTAGCTAGTCTTAATTTGTATATCCTTCTCTCTATATGGGGGGCTACAATTTTTATCTTGCTCAATATGGTCAGGCCAAACAACAAGGTGGCCTTATCCTTTATCTAGACACAACAATGTTTCAGAGTGTTATCTTTTCACACGCAACAACAACCAAACAGCCCATGTGTACCACTATCGTTCTCTATTGACCCATAAAATTTGAGCTTATGGGTCTTTTACCATGTGCAAGGAAAAATCTTTTGTTTTTCTCAGTGTTGTCAGACCTGGATCAGATAGGACAGTCAAATGGTGAATTCCTAACACTCTGAGCCTTCTGGGTCTCAATCTTTATGACAATTTTTACAAGCTGAACGATTAAACCTCCTCCGGTGATCCGATCAGCTTAATTTCTGGTTTCCAGTCCAATCCAATCTGGGTTCCAGAACACACTGTTTGGTTTATATTTGTTTATTTATTTAGAAATTTTATATGGTTAAGCATGCTGCATAAACAGACAGAACCAACCTTATTTGGGCTTGGACCACTAAGTATTTGAATTTGATGAGGGAAACAAATTAAGAGCTAGAGTCATATTGTTGCAAGCCAAATTCAATTCTGTTTTTTGGTGTTCATCATCTGCCTCCTCTGCACAAAAATAAGCACTCTGACTGATCCCCACAGAAAACCGCCACCCACCAAGTGTCCGTTAGAGACAATGAATTTTAATTTGGGTTTCCAAAGTTAATGGGCACAAGAAGCTTACGCACTTGCTCTTGGTGGATCAAGGAAAAAGCTCTTAATCCCATGTAATTAACAATAAGATTAATATAATGCAAAGTTCTGGGTCAAAAGAAACCTTCATGGGATTCTCAACAAATGCATATATAAACATCTAAAAACCAGTAAACAATTGCAGAATCATTGATACATCACCTTTATTGGATTAAAGCATCGTTTGTGTGGCGCAAAATCCTAAAACAACCTAGCTTTTGATCCAATTTAGATACTGAACACTGTTACGGACATATGTATTAAATTAAATTAATTTGGAGGGGGAGGGACCATCTAATTTAATAGCAACGGAGGAGGGACCATTTAATATTTTAGTGAGAAATTGTTTTAGATGTACGCGTGGAGGGGGGAGGGAGGAGGGAGTCAAAACTCCAAAAACTGTAGAGATTCTAAATCTCAATTGATTGATTATTTTGTTTATTTATTACACAAAGTGTGCAACACAACACTCCTCCCTTAGTCCCTTAGCCATTCCAGAGAAGAGACCGTACCTGCAGGGAGATGTGGTAAGTTTGTTGAAAGCTTTTAATATGGCGTAGGGATTTGTTTGCCGCTTCGGGCGCCCGGACTCGCGGAAGGGGGAGATCCGGCCAACCATATATAAAAACAACTTTATAGAACAGAAGAAAAGCAAGAGAAAAGCTGATCAGGCCATCAGAGCGGATGTGGATCGGAATTAGATAAAGAGGAACCAAGCTCGAAATGTGGGGTTGGTACACGTGGGAGCAACTTTGGTTGAGAGAATAGATTAATGGGGTTTTCATTGATTCTGCCCAACTTTAGTGTTAGGCATGTAGTGGATCGGATTTGGTCTGGATCCAGGTTGATAGGTCTGCTAATTTATTAATTTAGTACAACTTTTAGCCTAGGATTCTTCTTCGGAACGGGTTAGGATCCCTGGGTAATGGATACAGATCGTGTTAGAGTCGGGTCGTTGTCAAATCCGGAAATACTAGTCGGGTGTACATTGTATTCTAGTTTAGCTCCTTGTCATGTACAGGTAAACCCAATACAATCACATATTTCAATGTTTTGGGGTTGAAGAAAAACAACAACAATTGTTCATCCTTCCATGTCCACGGTCCACCCCATGTAAAATGTCTATATAACCATAACTACAAGTGAAGCATGTCTATTTCCAATTACTATGTACTTGGTACATGAATCCACATAGATGTTTGCATGCATCGATGTATGTATGCATGATTGTATGTATGTATTTGCATGACCTCATCCGATTCATTTAGGATATGCTCTTGAATTATATCAAGGTCTGAATACTCAACTGGATCTCATTTTTGGACCCTAATAAGATTAACCCATTCAAGCCCACTTCTATCATCAATCGGGTCTGACCTTTGAGGATTTTTAAGTAGCACATACAATTAGGGGAAAATTACCAAAAAAAGGCATAGTTTTAATTTCCTATGCCAACTTCTAGGGCAGTGCAGGTAATTCTTTGTACTAATTGTCCTTAATTCTAGGTTACAATAAAAAAAAAAAAAAAGAAGATAGAAAAATAAGGACACTTCTAGGGCAGTGCAGGTAATTCTTTCTTCAAGTTAGCCTGTTAGGGTCATGTTGTTCAAAATACAAATGGATAAATGATTAAATACTAAATAAAAATAAATATAGAAAAATAAAAAATACATATTTTCACTTGTATAAAGTACATACAAAAAAGTAAAATAAAGCAAAAAAAACTTCATATTTGGTGAAGTTCTCCCAACAATAATAACAATCAATAGAGAAGGCTATCAAATATCTAGAAAGCCATTTTAGAAGCAGTTTTGCAGTAGAGATTGAATATAATTAAAGAGGAACTAGTGTGGGCATAAACTTTCATTCATACCTTTTTTTTTTTGCAAATATTCTATTCCACATTCTGTGATTGTAAGTGAAGGTATAATAATACTAATAATAATAATAATAAAATTGTTGAAACCTTCCTTGAAGTTTTCTAATTGCAATCACCTCCCTTGGACTTTTTGACCCAATTGCAAGTAGACCCCCTTTGCTAGAATCATCTAACAAAAGGTAAGAAAATGTCCAAAATACTCATGCAATTACTATTGAAACTAGTTAAAGTTGCATCTTTACCTTTGGGTGATTGATATAAAGGACAAATTCGAAAAATAAATCAATTTTAGGAAAGAGATTGGAAAGGTTTGAGCTAGCCATTCATATAAAGAGAAAATTTGGAGAATAAACATTTTGGCCAAAACTAATTGCATGGATATTTTGAACAATTCAATGCCTCTTTTTAGAGGATTCTATCAAAGGGGATCTACTTGCAATTATGTCAAAAAAGTTCAAGGAGGTGATTACAACTACCAAACTCCAAGGGGTGGATGACATTGATAATTTCTTTGTAGTCAGAACTCATGTTTAGGTTTTTCGAGCTGGATGAAGTGACAATCTAGGTAACACCGGCGAGACATCATGTGTGTGTGGGTGAACTCGGAGTAAAGGAGAGGGAGGGTTGGTTGAAGAGATGTCTGGTTGGTGAGCTTGAAGGGGAAATTCACTGGTCAGAGGAGTTACAACGTCAAGTCTCGAAGTTTTGGAACTGCGGATCAGTATTGGAGTTTAGGCAGCTGGCGAGAGGTCGCGTTTTGGTGATTTTGAACTCCAACCTTGAGACTATCTTTCTAGTGGGGAAAAGCCCATTCCGAATCGAAGGGAAGTCCTTATCTATTGGGCAGACCTTGAAGCGATGAGGTTGTTGATCTAGGCAAAAGCATCATATGAGATTCCTAAATCTATGATGATGGAGATATTAGGGTTGGTCTTTGTGGTTAACTTCGTGGTGGAAGGTCCAAAATTTGTAGTTGTAAAGCTGGAGAGGACCCTTTGGTGGGTAGTGGTGGAAGAAGAGGGGAATAGGGGAGGAGAAGCTATTTTTTGTTCTCATGAATATGCAAGTCAGGCAAGGAAGACAGAGGAAAGTGGGGAGGCCTCAGAGGAGGATATTGGTTTTGAAGGGGAGATCTCAAAGAAGAAGAAGAAGAAACTTGATTCTGGCCAAGGTGCACACTATTTTGATAAGGAATCGGAGAAACTTGATTTTGGCCAAGAATTCTGCAAAGAAAGTTAGCTTGAGGACGGTTAGGGGTGAAAAGAAAAACAAAAAAATCTAACCAACCAAAACCAAACTAAAAAATTGGTTAACCGAATTGGTCGGTTCAATTTCGGTTTGATATTCTAAAAAAACTAACAATTCCGGTTCGGTTTTGATTAACCTTTTAAAAAATCAGCGATTAACCGAACCAACTGGTATATGTATGCTAATATATATTTATATTATATTTTTATATATTTTTTTAAATCGAATACCCTTTTCTAATCTTCCTCTCTTCGAATCTAATTAACCTAAACGCTTTTTCCTTTCTCTCTCACTCTTAATTCTCAGTCTCTTGATTCTCTCATCTCTCTTTTTCTTTCCCAGACTGACCAATGGCCTCTGGGCTCCCATTGACGACCTCCGAGTTCTCAGTCTCTCATCTCTCAGTTCTCTCTCTCATCTCTCTTCTTCTTCCCCAATGGGAAAAAATCCCAGACCGACCAATAGCCTCCCACTAACAACCTTCAATCGACCGACGGTCTCTCAGTTCTCTCTCTATCTCTCTCTCTCTGTCACTCTCTCTTAGTTCTCACTTCTCACTCAGTCTCTCAGAGTCTCAATCTCTCATCTCTCTCAGTCACTCACTCACTCTCTCAGTCTCTCATCTCTCTTCGTCTTCCCCAACAAGAAAAAGTAGGTTGTTCATCAATCTCTCAGTACTCTCTCTCAATGCATAAAAAAACCGAAAAATCTAGACCGTTTGCATCGGTTCGGTTTTGGTTCAAATACTTAAAAAACCAAACATGTCAGTTTGGTTCAAAAATAACCCCACGGTTCGGTTAACTGAACCATGAGAACCCCTTAGGATGGTGTTCAGAAAATTGGGAGAAAGGAGGGTTCGCTATCGGTGCAGATGGTTAATCACCCATTTGGGGTACAAAACCAATTGTCTGTGACGACGCTGGAAGTGGGTGGGGTAAAGGCTTTAGCCACTATTTCTGTGGGAAGAAAAGGGGAAGAAAAGGGGAAGATAAGAGGGCCAGAGGAAGGAAACCCCTTTGGAAACCCAATTTTTGGGGTTAGGAGCTCAAAGGAACAAGAGACAAGGATTGTGGAATCTCGAGTTGAAAGAGACCTCCAGATAACGAAATATGTTGGATTACATTTTTGGGGAGGGGAATAATTCGCGAGGGTGATGTTTTGGAGGTTCAAAACCAAAGCAAAAGAGGAGAAACATACAAATAGGATTGATAGTGATGAAGAAGATTTCTACTTAGAAAATGATTCTTTGAACGACGCAAATGAAGCATTTAGGTTTGGTGGCATGCAGGAATGGCAATGGGTAGGGTACCCATTCAAATTGCCCTACCCATTCCCAAACACACCTCCTATGTATCCCTGATTCCAAACCCATCTAACTTTTCCTCTCAATTTCCCATGCCCGTCCCGACCTATCCCACCCGTTAAACCCCTTGACCAAAGGTTTTCTACTAAAATAAAGCTTCTTAATGCTTATAGTGTGACTTGAACTTAGACCAATTAATGATAGCACCAAATCTCTTAACACTACTTTAAGCCACTAAGCCATCTCGCCCTGTGTGTTATTTAATGAAATAACATAGATTTTATTAACTTTTGTTTTCATCAAAACAATCAAGACATGTATATAATTAACAATTCCAACTAAAAATTAAAAGACCTAATATTTAAAATTAGCATTTTATAACTAAATGAAATAAATAATCTATTAAATCCAAATTTACATCAAATGATGATTTTAATCCCAACAAATTTATACAAATAAAATATTAATAATATAATAATTATCTTAGTACTTAAAATTTATAAATTTGTGCATGATATATAATATAATAGATTAATAGGTTCATACTTATGCATCCCGGGTGTCGAGTATTGGATACCCTAAAGTCAAAACCCAAACCCGTCCCAAACCCTATAGGGTTTTAATCTAAAATCCCAAACCCGTCTCAAACCCTATAGGTTTTAATCTAAAGTCCCAAACCCTATAGTGTTTGGATAAACGGATCCTATTAGGGTCGGGATGCATCGAGTACCCAAAATTGCCATCCCTAGTGGCATGCCTGGAAGTAGAAAACTGAGAAGACTCATTGACTTCTATGTGGATAACTCAGTCAAAGCGGACTTAAGGGGAAAGAAGGTTGTAAGAGGTAGAGGAAGAGGGGGAAGAGGCAAGGCTCCGATGTAGTTGTTGTGTGGAGGTTTAGAAGCAACAGACTCTTGTTGCCTTGAGGTGGCTATGATGTACATTTCTGTATTGGTATATGAACTCACATATTGGTCCATGTCGTAACTAAATATGTGTTAAGGAACCATTCAACCTCAAAGATTAGGCTGTTAGGTGAGGTCATTGAATAGGTTTTTATTCTCTAACATGCTCCCTCACACGAAAGCCAATTGGGCTTGAAACATGGATAAGTGCAAGCCCACCCAAATCTTGTGCTGAAATTAATAAATTATAATGGGGGTGGTGATTAGGGAGGTCAACAGGTTGGGTTCGGCATGGGTTTGCCTCAACCCTAACCTGACCCTTCAGAGTCTCAACCCGAACCTGACCCACCCCACCTTAAAAATACACTATTTCCAAACCCAACCCGACCATATAGGATCTAACCCGATACCGATGCAACCTAACCCATAGCATTTTAGTTGTATTTTTTTAACATGTTTTGAAGACCTAAAATCCATTAATTTAAGTTTGGAAATTGTTTTATAGATTCTAAGTTGTCACTTTTTCCATTTTAAAAAAGAAAAAAAATCAAAACCAACATGTAAATAAATCTTAAATTGTAAGGCTATAGAGTTAGAAGTCAAAAAGTTATAAGGATACTTCATATATATGTAGGGTATCATGACCCATTGGGACGGGCCAGCCAAAACCCAAACCCGACTTGGGTTGAAGAATCAAAACCCTAACCCAAACCTAAATCCAAATATGCTGACCCTAACCCAACCCTATAGGTCAAGTCAAGCCAGGTTTACCATTTAACCTGCCCATTGACATCCCTAGCAGTGATGATCAAACACTAGATCACTTGGTCAAATAGGTTCTAATACTATGTCAATGAACCATTCAACCTAAAATCTTAAAGCTGTTAGGTGAGGTCCATGAATAGTTTTTATTCTCTAACATGGTGTTTCAACATTGGTGGTTTCTTTTCTTTTGTGTTGTTCTTTGGGTTTATGAGTGCTTTGCTCCTGGATGTATAGTTCTTGTATACATTTTATTTTAATAAATTTTACCTTACCTTTAAAAAAAAAAAAAAGAAGTGTCCTTTTGTAGATCATGATAGAGTACTTTTATGTCCTTAGGCTAATCCCATCTTCACTTTAATTCATGTCAGAAAGGAAATCTGGTCTCACAAACTCAGGGGTATGTTTGGTACCATTGCTGTCTTAAATCTGTTAGGTGAGGTCCATGAATAGGTTTTATTCTCTAACATGGTGTTTCAACATTGGTGATTTCTTTTCTTTTATGTTGTTCTTTGGGTTGATGAGTGCTTTGCTCCTGGATGTATAGCCCTTGTATACATTTTATTTTAACAAATTTTACCTTACCTTTTTTTTTTTAAAAAAAAAAAGAAGGGTCGTTTTGTAGATAATGATAAAGTACTTTTATGTCCTTAGGCTAATCCCATCTTCACTTTAATTCATGTCAGAAAGGAAATCTGGTCTCACAAACTCAGGGGTATGTTTGGTACCATTGCTGTTACCAGCTGAAACCCTGCCACATCAGTGCCACCTAGGAGTTTTGAATTGCAGTGGGAATTTTTTATTTGGTTGAGACTTTTAACTCAAAACAGTCAAAAAACATTTTGTTTGAAAATAGCAATGAGGGGGCGTTGGAGGAAACGTCAAAATTAGGTTTCCCTCAATAGCCATTGTGTCTCACAATGTTTTAGCTGATATGGCACTTACTTGTCATCTGATGTGGCATGGTGATGAATTGATATGGCGCATCATGTATCACACAACACTTCAACGTGATTGGTGTTACACCGGAGAAAAATAAAATCTGATGAAATCCTCAATTCGAAAAATTCTTGTCAATTAGATTGGCATAACAATAGTTGGAAGTGTGATTGGTGTTACATAGAATTAAAAAGTTTACTTCAATGTGAAACAAGACATACCAAACACATCTACTATAAACACCTAGTCAGCATTTCTGTTGGGAGTCTTGAGACTATAAACATTAAATGTTAATGTTTATAGTCTCAAAATGTTTCAGCCTGAAATGACAATGACACCAAACACAACCTAGATTGTTCAGTCCATCAGGTGCAATAAGGAGATGGCATAACTCAAAGAACAAAGTCTTTTTTTTTAGATCATATGAGCTATCAAGGGATTTTAGTGTCTTGTTTATCATTCATAAGAATAAAATTGCATATCATAAATTCCACAATTAAAAAATTTTGATAGGGTGCACGTTTTATGTCTTTATTATCAGCATAAAATAATTTTGAAAAATAACCTCGAGAGTATCTTGTAATTATTTTAGTATTGAAGATGATCATTGTCTAATCCTTAATTAACTATGAAATCCTATTAACTGTATTTGAAAGACAATGAACACAACCAGACACTTCGACTGCATGCGACACTTTATAAATAAATTGAAGATATATAGTTGTCTGTAATGGAAAAATATCTGTTGGAGTTATCTACCTTATAAACTAATGTTGGAAGGACTGTCAATTAACTCCGAAAGTTGGATACTAAATTTGACTATTTGGAAGTTAGAACTTGAATCCAATCAGTACTTGGATTAGATGTGGATTTAACCCCATCCGATCCGATTAAAATTCAAGTTTGATAAAAATTATTATTTTATGTATATATACACATATATATATATATATATATTATAATTGATAAATTTAATATTTTGTATTTATATAATGAGACTTTTTAATTAAGGTTTTTAAAAACTTTTTAATTTTTTGGTCATTAAAATATAATAAAATAGTGAGAGATTAAATTCGAATCTAATCCAAAATCCAACATAATAATTGGATGCGGATGCAGATCTAGAGGTTTCATAATCAGATATGGATGCAGATGCGATTGTCTCAGATCCATTATATGTTGGATTTATAAATTTTTGTTTCAAACATTTCTTTTGAGTGATTAATTTTTATATAACATATTATATTAGTGTTACATATTTGTGTATGTAATATGCTTCTAAAGATAAAGCAATGTGTAACATTATATTAAATATAACATAGAAAATGCCTCAAGCAATAAATTAGGCTAACCACTATGTCTTCGTACATATTTCATTTATATGCATGTAAGAATGTAATAACTTTTTTACATAAATATGTGTATAGATGTATCTTTTTGTATACATATCTAATTTCTTATACAAATGGCAGCATCAAGTAATTAGTTGCCTTTTAAGTATCTTTTTTTTATATAATTGATAGTGGTATACATCAATTATATACCTTCTTATTTATTTGTTTATAATTATTTTGTCATAAATTGGTTTTGTAATTTTTTCTTTTAAATAATTAATAGTTAGTTTAGGAAATGCTATTGTCTGTAATGTTTTCCATGTGAAATATTAAAAACCCTCTTATATCTTAATTTTATTTATTAAAATATATCATTACTCCTTTAATAAATTATTATTAATTCCACCCTGGCCCCTCTAGTAAATGTTGTAATATCTTCCCTCTTACTATGTATAATATTGAGAGAGAGAGAGAGAAGCCCTCCAAGACCTTTCCATGTGCCTATAGAGAAGTGGGAATAATCTATGCTCCAGATAGGCTATTAGGTGCTTGGTTTCGGAGCCCCATAATTTGCTTCCTGTCCCATTTAAAATATTATCATACGGCAATGAGTTGTTCCATGGAGAATGAACTATGATAGCAAGCCATCAACTATATGTCTTCATTTGCATACATTTGGATGGAGTGAAGTTTTATTACAACTTTTTATTATAAGTTCCAAGAGATGCCTTTGCTAGTATAGAAAAATTAATTTGCATTTTAAGAGATACAGAGGTGTTTTGATCTCCATTTCTCTCCACCAACTTCGAATTCATAAAGGAGGCAAGCAAAACTTTTAAAGGAGACTAGCTATAGGAGCTCGGTTGAGAAAAAAAGCTTCTCTCTCTCTCTCTCTTAATTAGCATCAATTGACATTCTTCAAAAGTACTACTAATTCCTGTATAATCCGAAGCTTGTAACTTCTCCCTCACAGACATGTAATGCAACAAACAGGAGTCACGGAGAGATAACTCAAATAAAGTCAGCCATGAACAGGTCAAGCTTTCATCAATTGTGAAAGAAACAACTCTACTCTTTTGTATGGCTGATACTAATCAACGGAATACTGAGGTGTCAACTATCAATCACATGGGTGAAGATAACTTACTTGGACCAAAACATGAATGCATGGTTATCTTCCTTGTCATCAGATTCCCAAAGCGGGCAGATTCATTGTAAAAGGAAAAAAAAAAATCTTTCTTTTCCTTATTCGAGGAGGTTCATTTAGACTTTTTAGAGGACTCAAACTTGTCACACATGAAGAGAAGATGATATTGCTGTGAGCGTGGCTCCCTTTCAGCCTATCAACTAAGATTGTAAATAATATATATAAGGTTTCATGAAACCTGCTTTTGACAAAACCTTGGCCTTATATATCATGCAGCTCAAGATCCCAAGCTCATAACCCACTAGTGATCTCTCTCTCTGTCTCGTGACATCCATGTTCTATGTAGGTCACAGGGGGGATGAATCTAGCAGCTGTTTTGGGTTAATATCATATTATGGTTTGTGATTGATTTTCCAAAACTACCAACAACTCCCTTAATGATCCAAGTCAAATATCAAAACTTTTGACTCTCTCCCATTGCAACACTTGAGAAGAACTATATTTATATATATATATATATATATATATATATATACATAATCGATCAGGTCGTCTTTTGGTCTGAATATATAGCAAAAGCTAGCTCTTGCTCATCATTATGACTTAATTTCTTAAAGACCCACACCACATCTTGAGCTGAACTTTCCTTTCAATATTGTCTACAATCACAACCAGCAAAGAAAACGATGCCTATGTAGTGACAAGGTCTGGTGTGTCGTTGGCTTTATATATACTTTCGTGAGTGCACCACTAAAAACAAAACACAGGCAAGAAGGATCAAAGCGGAGCCTTCCAGCTGAGGCCAGAGGCGAGTTATCGCTATCAAACCCATGACGTACCAACCGGACTTACCGAAGATGGATTGGGAAAACGCGCCCCCACACAAGCCCACCTGCTTGCTAGATATCAGCCCAGACTCTAGAGTAGCCTTCCGCCACCAACTTATGGCGGTGGTTCAAGGGCGTTTGGAACCCAAAAGGAAATGAAATTATTCACTCTAGCTTGTTTTTTCGTATCACATGAAAGCACGAATTCAACCTTTGAAACTAATGGAATCATTAGGAAATAAAAAAAGATGATAGAGAGTTGTTCTTTCATTAAAGAAAACAAAAAATAATGGTCTCTTTAGTTTAGACAATAAATTATATTAAGGGGGTGAAGAAATGGCCTCCTGTCAATACTCTTTTGAGGGAGAGATACTGTGTTTTGAGCCTCAGCACAGATCATGACTCCTTAGATGAGTTTATGTTGATATATAATAGCATCCTATGCATGACTATAAAACAATTCATTAATTAATTATATTGTAGGTACACAGTGATTATGCTAACCAAACTCATCAATAAGGCTGCTAGTCTGGTGCTGCATGTTATCCTAATTCTAGACTCATTTGAAATGCTATAGAAAAAGTTAGGAAAGAGATCAGAAGTAGAATGCAGAGACCAAATAAGTGGAGAGAGAGAGGAAAAAACAAATAGATTAGAATTTTCACATGGAGAATGACTACCCTAGCTATGGAGTCTATTGATAATGTGAGAAGGAGAAACTGGTAATCTCAAGTCAAATCCATATTAAACATTAATCACCACAACCGACATTAGATGTAAGCAAATGGGTCAGTTCTTAAAAAAAAAAGGTCAGTTCTACCATGAACAGACTTCCAATTGGTTCTAGGGTGTAGTTCCAAATTCTTGGAACTGATCTACACCTAGGCTGATTCCAAGGTATGGGGGTTTACCCTAATGCTATGTTTGATTTGAAGGAAAAAATAGGGAAAGGAAAAGAAAGGAAAGGAAACCTTTACAAATCTTGGGTGTATATCCTTTCCCAATATGGAGAATCAGCCTTGATTTTCTTTGGTGGAACCTTCTTGGGTGTAAATGGTTTATTGGTGGGTTATGTATTAATTATGTTGTATTGTTTGGGTTGATTGTGGATTGTACTCTATTTGCATTGAGATTACATTTAACTAAATTGTGTGGAATGTGTGAAGTTGGATGATCATCATGTGATATTATTTAGGTTGTTTAAGTTTGTTGACTATGTTTTATTTTCTTTGAGATTGATTGAATGGCTATATGGATTTGAAATGTGTAATGTTTATCATAGATCGTTATTCAAGATCAAAGCTTTGAAGGGAAAAAATAAAAAATAAAAAAAAACAATATATTATTATTATTTTAATTTTTAAAGAACAAAGTTGATGGATAAACCCTAGAACTGACCTTGGAATCCCAAGGGGAAAATGTTACATAGATACTCTAAAAGGGCAAAAATAAAACCATTTTGAACTATCATATCACTTAATCGTTGCTTCTAAGGATGGTAGATTCATTGAGCTCAGTTGAGTAATATTTCTTGCTTATCGATTGGATTTTATTTTTATTTTTTATTTTTGAATCCATCTTTCATGATTATACTTCCAGCATCATCTTTCATGATGATGATCGATCGGGTTTTATTGAGACCAACAGAAATCATCTTTCATGATTATACTTCCACCATTGAACACCATGCCATAAAACCATGAATTTTTAATGTTTCAAATCAAATAATAATATTTTCAAATTGAATTGGTTTAAAATGTTTCCATCAATTTCTATCCAAAGAATCTTTTAGGTGGCATTAATTATATTCCATTATTGGATTTTTTAAATTTGTTCCTTCAATTTATCGAAATTTACGGAAACCCCTTCATTTGGTGGTCTTGAAATTTGGCTCTAAATTGCATATTTCATCATATTTTGGAGGGACATGGTCTTCTTTTTATTGCTGTGCTAAAGGAAGATTTTCTTCCATTACTACTCAGTTATCTTCGTCCCCAAGAAGAGAAATGAAGCAGCTCGTAATATTACTCATTTTGCTCTTTCTATTCTTCAGATTTTTTCTCTGATGTGTGCTCTTTCGGCTTCAAAAAAAAAATGAATGCTTTGTATTCTTTGACAAAAGATTATTTAAAAATTCCGTTTACATAGTAAGAATATTTCTAATATTTTTGAAGTGTATTACAATTTACAATTAACAAAATAACATGAATTAGGGGGTGTTCTCGGATGTATATGGTTTTGTTTTTGAAGATAAAGACAACTGACAATTCAGCAAAAAACATTATTTATTTTCAAAAACAAAATCACGTACATTTGGCAAACAAACACCCCTTAATTGTCAAAATATAAGAAAGCAAGTGTTTCTTCTGCCATGATAATGTCAGCATTACACTAACCATATTCCCAATTCTGAATACCGTCTCGAATCATGTCCACATTAAAAACCAATATTCTAAAATCTGATTCATTCGGATTAGGATATGGATAACAAAAGTAGTTGGGTAGCAGATTTGGTGGTTCAACCAGGCAGTTCATCCGATTAAATGACCAAAATCATCAAAAAACCAAGATCCAGTCAGCTGTCCAAGTCATCAGTTTCATCCGCTTGACCAGGATAACATCAAGCTTAAATCACTGTTAAAAAAAAAAAGAAAGAAAAAGAAAATCCTTTGGCTTAATTCTTCGTATAAGTTTGACAAATCTCATTAAGGTATACTTACATACATTAAGAGGTCATTTGTAAGTCTTTTTTGAAAAATCTTCTAGAAGATCTAATAGTTAAAAGACGATGTGATCTTTTGCACCAAGATCTTAGCAGATTGAAGATCGTTTGATTAAAGCATGTCTGTTCGCACGTCTTTCCACACAAAGACTAATTGAAAAAAAAGAAAAAATGTTCCATTTAGAGTTTCTTGAAAATAGCCCGAAATGGACTTCCCATATCTTTTTAAAGTTATAACTACTTTCGACGACTAGATCTTTTTCTAACTAAATGGAAAAAAAACCAAAACATAAACTACCAATTTTCTAAAAAAACAATAACCTGCCCGAAAAAATGCACTAAATGAGGCCTAAGTTATCAAAAGCCTAACAAAGTATTAGTGTTCCTAGGTTTCTTGAATCATGATGACGTGAGTGATTACTCAATATAGGCAGGCAGAGGCTTAGGTATGGGAGATGCAGGTGCCTAACTAGCTTCTGGGACCCCATAAGTTGTCACTTACCTTTTGTCCTCTAATGGCACAATTCTTTTTCTTCTTTTTTTATTCAAATGGAAGAAGACTAACAACTAAGCAACCCATGAGTGGTCCCAAATAATGGAGGTTGATTCCCCCAAATTCAACTTAAAATATGATCACAATTACATGTTTTTTGGTGCATTGGACGTGCATATACAGAAGCTTTTGGGGATTTCCGTGGAATTCTCTCGATGCAATATAAAGTCATGAAATCGAGTGGTTGAAATTCATATATAATTATATCATGCTTGTTTGTTTTTCTGTGAGCATATTCTCTTAGATAGGATTTGTCAAATGGTTCATCTTAAAATTCAAAAGCAACAGATCAATTTTCATTTTGTTCACAACCCCCAAAAGAAAAATCATCAAAATTAGTTCGGCAATATATATACTTCAAAAGGAAATATAATACCAAAATTTTCCTAAATTTTATACTATATTTTAAAATGCACTTCTCCACGTCAGATTCCTCATTTTGCTTCCCAAACCCTTTGAAATTGTATAGTTTTTTTATTTAAAAATTAAATACAGGGTTCTTTAAACTCACCCACAAGTTCACAACCAATTCAATTAAACTCACCCAAGCATAGGTCCCTTCTAGTGGAGGAAAAAATGTAGAAATACCCAAATATCTGTCCTTATAATGGAAAACCTGCTCAAGTAGTATTCCCTTAACTTTAATTAAGATGTATGGTGAAAATCCACCCCACCCAAAAAAAACAACCTAAATAATTATATCATAATGCCGATAGAGTAGTTTGAAAATCAAACCGAAAAGAGGTCTGGTTTCAGTTTTTCCCTGTCTGTCTGAATCAGCTAGTATTCTTTTTTTTTTTAAGGCCCAGAGGCAATTCTTCATTCAAAATGCTCATATTACAATAAAAGACATAAAGATTAAGCCATTGAGGAATTCAAGAGTCAAGACTCAATACCAATATAAACAAGGTTCAAAGTATTCTGTATCGGTCCTTTTTTTTAACTTTTACTTGTTTTTTTATTTCGATTTTGGTTCAGAGGGGCCAGTTTAAGTCCCGACTACCCTCTGAACCAGGTCCTGACCCGATATAATATGTATCGATAAGTAACGATTTTTTGAACTTTGATGATAAAACATACAAAATCAAAACCGACCAGACACCACCACCACTAAGAAATAAACAACAACTTAGGTAAGTTGAACACTAGGAGCATAAACAAACAAGGTATCTGCAATCGCATTAATGAGGAAATTGCCAGCAAACAAAATGATAATCCTTCAACAAAAACCACAAAACCCTTGAAGACTCCTGTAACAATAAAGATACAACACAGACACTTAAAACACCTAAGAACCAGCTAATTCGGGTCCAATTCAATAAGTCACTAGGCCAGTTTCAGTTGGGTTTTGAAAACATTACTTTATATGCTTTGCACTCAATAAAACCCATATGTAGCTTCTCAAAAAGTAGGAACGTTCTACAGTGGGGTGTCTCTACCTAATACATGAAATGATATTCTTTAATTTCTTTATCAGAAGAGATACATAATCCAAGAATTATAAAGTTAAACTTGGAGGATTAAAATAGAAGGAAAAAAGAGTATTACTTTCTTGACATGGCTAGTGAAATTAATTAAGATTTTGGTTGAAGGGAGTTATGTTTCAACTTACAACACAGGTTTAGCTTTCCAATAGTATTACACAGTCTTACAGAAACTGTCTGTAAGACTACTCATGAGAATGAACTACTCGAGACAGTCTGAAACATAAACTCAAGACTACTCAAAGCCCTAACCTGCTGGAGAGCTAACTCGAAGCCCGATCTTGCGCACCTCACCCTACCCATGAGATATTACAGCTGCGCATTGGGAGTATCTCCCGTGTCATTCATAAAGAGATATTCTCAATACACAGTGCCACAGTGGTGGTGTTTTGTGGGTAGAGATGTGGAAACAGTTTATGGGTAACAGATCTAGTATTCCACTAGTTAACTCAAAGAAGGTTGTCAGCTAATTGTCACATGTGTGTTTAAATAATTCTACAACTCCAAACTATCCTTTTGGAGACGATTTTGTCTTCTTATTGTTATTGATGTAGGCCAGACTCTAAGTTAATGCATGCACAATACAACCCACTAACTAAATTGATATTTAAGACTCTTAACAATTCAAAATAATTAACAACAACCAACTACTAATAATAAATACTAAATTGATACATAATTAATTTAACTCATTAGATGTCATATAAGCACCATCAGTATATCTTGAATCTTGCAAATTGGTATTTTTTTAATTATGTTTCTTAGTTGTCCAAACATGCTTATGTGCTTAAAAAAAATGTTTTGTCTGTCACAATCAAAATGATAGAGACTAATTTGAATTAAACCAATGCATGCACAACAGCACGACACAACCCAAACTGATAATTAATACTCTTAACAACTCGAAATAATTAACAATAACCAAATAATAAATTGTCACATAACTTGACGTGTCATCATTTTGATCATGCTCTTGCATCAGTCTTCTTCCTCTCTCGACAGAATGAGAACCAGTGGAGGATACATAAAGGACACAATGAAAACAAGATCAGTAGTGGGAACTATGAACTATACCACATCCGAGGGAACTGCAAGCATAGTTTGGAGAAAAGTCAAACTAAACCTTTACAATTTCAAAGGTTTGCACCAGGTATCCATGGATGCAATCAAACCACAGACTACTCACAGGTGGCCCAATTTAATGGTTGCACTTCTAAACAATGCTTTAATACTTGAACCCACTTCCAAATTTAATCTGCTAAATACATGAGCTAGAGCGAGCTTGGCAATCCGCCATTATTAGTTACTTAATTAGATATATAGAAATACACCCTTAATTCGTGATATAGAAATACATGAACTCAGAGTCGCACTTCTTAGTTCATCGATGGCTGATCCTCATGGTAACCTCTCTGTGGGTTATGATCTTGGTGCTCAGAACTAGTGCATAAGAGTTAGGATGGGTTCCCGATAAGCAGGTCCTGAGTTAAATCAATGGAAATCATCCCAACTATGCAACCCGTTACATAGAAGTTAAAAGGCTATTTATATCGCTCTTCGTCTTAAAAATTGACAACCTCTCTGTATGTACAGGGGTAAGGATCGATGCGTACATCTGTCCCTTCCCTAGACCCCGCATTGGTGGGAGCCTTATGTATCGGGCGAGTTTACATCTGCGCCCCACATGGGGGGTGCCCCACAACTAGACCTGTTCATGGACCGGGTAGCCTGGCCCGGCCCGACCCCAGGACGGGCTTGCGCATGAACTTTAGCTTGTGGGATTGACCTCGGGCCTAAAAGCCCGAGTCCGACTATTTTACGGGTCGGGTTTGGGATTTGTCACAAAAGCCCAACCCGACCCAACATTTTGTATTTTATTGTAAACCCTAGCCAATTAACATTTCCTATTCCCTCTTTTCATCTTTTATCTTTCTCTCATCATTCTCACTCTCAATAACCGGTGTGAATCCAAGCAAGCAGCCACTGTTCTCAGTCTCAGAGGTGATAGGCAAGCTCAGGAACCGGTAAACTCAGGCACCGGTCATCTCTCTCTCTCTCCTCTCTCTCACAATTCTCACTCGCATATTCTCAGGATTCAGGAACCGGCGAACTCAGGCACCGGCGCCAACCGTGCCACTAGTGAACTCAGTCACCCCTCTCTCCAGCAGTGAATCTTCTCTCTCTCTCCACCATTCCTCTCTCTCTTGTCTCTCTCACAGTTCTCATTCTCATGCATTGTTGCATATTCTCATGAACCAATGAACTCAAGCATCAACGATGGCGAACTTGGGCACCGGCACCAGCCGCACCACCTGTGAACTCAGTCGCCCTACATTTCAGCCTCGGGCTTCGAGCTTTTTATGAGGGCCGGGCTCGGGCCCGAGTTGTAGGCCCGTTAGTCGGGCCGGGCTCGAGCTCAGGCCTGAAAAAATCTTGTTAATGAAGAGCAAAAGCCCGGCTTGACTCATGAACAGGTCTACCCACAACACATTCCCATCATGCATTAAAACATCTTCTGATGATGACATCATCATTTCTGATACTATCATCAGGGAGATGTTCCCCATACACGGTGGGAATGTGCTGCGGGGCATGGATCTGAACTCGTACTGGGTTGCCCTATATTGCTAAGTGACAATATTGTGGCAACAACTGAGGATTAGAGTGTTATTGCTCTTGCTCTTGAGCTTGATCCCAGCTCCTATCTTCTAATTTCGAGGAGTGGATTGAATGACAAAAAGAATATAATATGCTCTGCCTCCTTTCTTTTTATTAGCAGCTGCCATATGAGGGGAATTGAGATTTGCTCCTCATAGAGCTTTCTCATACAACCTCACATCCACATCCCATCATATATTGGGAATATCTCCCCATGAATAATAATATATAAATACAGTAGATGTTTCGAATATGCAAATGAAACATGCTACGAGGAGCAGATCCGGACTCTGGTGAGGAAGAGAGGAATTAATGTAATTGATAGCAGCAGAGAAAGAGCCCTCAAAATGTCTCTTTTGGAGCTGGACAACAAGGCCTTTTGCAATCCTACTGAGTTTAATGAAGATGGAGACCAGTGTTGACAAGGTAATGTGTGGAGACCTGAACATGCAAGTATAGAGATCTGCTACCTACAAATGGTTTCTTACGTCTCTAGCTACCCTCACAATACCATCACCGTTTATTGGAAATACCTTCTCAAGAAGATATTTTCAATGTGCAGTTGTAATGTCTCCGTGGGTAGAGATATGGTAACAGTTTATTGTAAGCAGTAGATCCAAATCTATACAATGGCGACAGTGATAATCAAGAAATCCAAGAAGATTTGAGAGGGAATCCAAAGTCTAAATATCTTATTGGGCCCCCACCAAAATACCTCTAATAAGAGCCCAATCGTTAAGGATCTGAGTACAAATGGGAGGAAATTGTTTCATTACCAGAAAAGAAAAAATGGGATGAAATTGTTTAGAAGGTAAATTGGCAACCGAGTTTCACGTACTTGGGCCTGATTGAACCGGTGAAACTCGACATTGTTGGAGGCATCTTGATAGGGTTGTGAATAATGTCAAGCGATTGAGGAATTCTTCTCCCGCAAAGAAACGAGGACCGAGGATTTCTTCTTCCTTAGAATAGGTTACATTTTTTTTTGTTCTTAGCTCATGTATGGGCAATTTAGTCATTTTACCTTTTCCATCAACATTGTTAACAAGATATGGGCAATGTGCTAGAACTTAAAAATTCAGGGGACTAATTATCATTACCCATAAGGGGTACAGGTTATAATTGTAATTTACCCTTTTATTTAAAAAAATTCTCTCTTATTTTTTATCAAACCAAACATAACTTATAATCATCAGTAGCCTGTATGTTGCCCTCCCTTTTCACTACTCACTCTCATCAATAAATAGTTGACAAGAATATTTATTTTGGTAACAATTGATTCTTCCAAATCTTCTATAATAATTATTTATGTATCAATAAAATAAAGATAAAATTAGGTAATTCAACTTTATGTGTGATAATATATATAACACTCAATTGCTATGTTTTTGAATCGTCGTTGATCCGGATGGTCGGACCGCTCGACCCGGAAACCGTCCAGACAATTAGTTCCGCTTCACCCCTAACCCGTTATTGGGTCAAAACCTGTTGACTTTGTCAGAAAACTGCTAACCCGGGCGGTCGAGAGAACTCAGATTATTCAGATCTGAGATCCAGTCAAAGACACGAACTCAAATCTAGGATCTAGCACAAAGAGGAGAAGAAGAAGAAGAAGAAGAAGACTTTCTTCTATAGGTGTTTTAGAGAAATCGATCTCAGATTTGAGATCCAAGAACTCAGATTTCAGATCTGTATTTGTTGCCGCCGCCTCGTCGTTGCCATCGCCGGTGAGCATCCAATCATCCTCATCCTCTTTCTTCTTCTTCCCTCATTCTCTCCTTTCCTTCTTCTCTCCTTCCTTCTTCTTCTTTCTTTTTTTCTTTCTCAGACAATAATTCTCTTTTCTCCTTCTGCTTTCTGGCTTTCTCAGCCGACATCTCTTATGAGGTTTGCATATTAGGGCAAATATCATATAAACATTTGCCCTAATATGCAAACCATCCAAACCGTTCGACCCGGATGATTGAACCACTGACCCAAAAACCAGTAGCTAAAACGATTTCATTTGGTTTTTAAAACCTTGCTCAATTGTTTATCTTTCAAAAAAAATTTCAACTTTCCAACATTTTAATGATTAACAAATAAAATAATAAATGACTTGGTTGGTAAAATTTATATAGTAGACTCGGTAAATAACCTGAGTCGAATTTGATTTTCCAACCATGCAATAAACAAGTGTATAACATGCCAAAAGTGGAAACGAACTGATTTTTTTTTTTTTTTCCAATTGTACAATTGTACATTGCTAGAGACAAAGAGCTCAAATAGGACAAAAATGCCACCTTTGTCCCCAAAAATCACTATTACAAATGTAACCAAGAGATGACCAAGGAAGGTCCTGCAAATTAAAATTTAAAAAGCCTAACCTAAAAGATTGAGCTTCATGAACAATCTAGTCTGCAGCCTGATTCGTCTCCCGGTAGACATAACGATACTTCATTCCGTTCTCGAACAGGGTCTTCAGATCAAGGCAGTCTTTAATGATATTCTTTATACTCCATGGCGGCTACGTTTCATTTTGCAGGCAGGAGATGACGAACTTTATACTCCACTTTTTTTTGGAGGGAGCGAACTGGGTAAAAATTCCCAGACCATCCCAGTAATAGAAGGTCACAACAGATCAACCTTCATTAGCTGAAGGACTGTCTATCTTGCAAAGAACCCTGAAGAACGTAGAGAGGGATCTCTGACTGACTTGCGCCATATAACCATATGATGAGTGAATTAAGCATCTACAGAGGTTTCAAGCATCATGTGGGCAGATCAACAGTTAGAGTAAGGCATATTGGATCGTGAATTTTCTATTGCATGGTCTTGAGCAGTACTAGCTTCATTATTATAAACCAATGTCCATGGCTTCTATTGTTGAATCTGAGCTTACATATATTCAAATGTAAATGGATATATCGGGTATGGTTTGGGTCCGGCTGTCTAAGCCATCTAACCTTAACCTAACCCAAAGTTAAGTCACTTCATACTACAAGATCCGGATCTAATATATATACATGTGGCTTTCTATTAATTCAGGAAATAGCATTTCAGAAATGATTTGCTCCCATTTTTAAATAAAATTCAAATCATTCTAAAAAAGTTGAGAATGGTTAATTCCACCATCTATGGTGGAGGTTTTAGCATCAGATGCAAACTAAGCAAAGATACAAAATGAGGTGGCGGTTCTATGAGTTAAATGGACGGATTTAAACTGAAACGATTATAAACCAATTTTAAATCGGTTCAAAATTATAGAAGTTTTGAAAATAGAGGCAACTATATCTCGTCTTTGAACTTGACATAGATTCCCGCGATTCCCACTTTCCTTCACGAGTTCTCTCTCCCACTCTTCTTCAACTTGGATTCCAATATCAATTTCCTTCTTAGATTAGGGTTTTGATTCATTTTAGAATAACTAGAGCTTTAATTCATTTTAGAATAAATAGGATTTTGATTGGAGAAAATCAAGAACCATTTCAGCGACATTTATTGTCAAGAAAAGGCTCGAGTGAAGAGAGACAAGAAATAGATTCAATGTTTTTAGATCTTCGATCGCTTGATTGAAGAGAGAGAGGAAATAGATTTAGCTCGATTTGAGATCTTTCAATCAATTGCTTCACTCATTCCACTTGAAATTTCTGAATACCTCATCTATCAATAGTGAGTGAATTCACTGTTCTATTTCTCTATCTAATTTTCAGATTAAAAATGTAATATTCCAACACATATAACTGAATCCTTATTTGTTTCATAATGTTCTATGTTTTATCTTTTTTTTTATTTTTCTTTATTTGTGTCTCCAAATGGATATCATGTTTGAGCATTCCCAAGGTAAATTACTGTTTAGACCTACAACCGATCAAAAACCTCAATCTAAATAAAGAAACATGAGTTGTCAAGATACCTGTAGTGGTTACTCCTCCTATATCATCTTCTTATAAGAAACAAGATCCCATCGAAATCTTTAATGCCTATAGTTCAAAGACAATAAATCCCCTTAAGTTCACATCAAAACAGCTTAATCAATGGGACAAGATTGATGCAAAAGTAAAAGGAGAAGATACCCCTATACAAAATCGGTTTTAGTAAGAAAAAAAACTATTTTTAAAATATGTGTGTTTTTCATGTAATTGATCAATCAAACCCCATTGGATTTAATTTTTAATGAGATTAAAATTCAACAATCCCCCACTTTGATTGATCAATTACATAAGTTTCTCTCGATCCAAACTACTATAACATAGTTGTCCATACAAAACGTGTTTTATAACTTAAACCTTTTATTAGTATAGATATCTCAGAGTCTTGTCAAAATCATTAGTGGTAATACCCTAAACCAATTACTCTCAAAACAAACCACAAATACCCATACACATAAAATGTATAGTCTCTGCAAGAGTTTCAAATTTTTGTTCAACACTGTTATGGCCATATGCTTCTTTCTTAGTTTCATGAACAATCCTGAGAGAAAAACCCAAGCATTCATAAGAAGTGGCACCACTTCTATGTTTACGTAGGTGAAGTTCCACTATGTGTTTGATTACTTGATACATTTCAGAACTTCATTAAGAGTTTAACTCAATCTCTCATCATAACGGACAACATTGTTTATGTTGCGATAGAAATTTTCTCAATGTCAATGCTAACAGTCATATTGTAGTAACTTGTTGTATTACCTATTAAACCCAATACTGATGTTAGTCAGGTTATCATTATTGGTGTCTAAGTAAAGGACTTTAATTACATCTCTTTACTTATCGTTCTTACCAATTATCTGAGCAAACCTTTGGTAAGAGGATTAACCAAGTTTTTACTCGGCTTTACATAAGTTATAGTGATGACTCCATCTTGAATCAATTGCCTAATAAATTTATGTATCAAACTTATATGTTTAGACTTACCATTGTAGGTACCGCTATAAGCTCTCGATAGAGTTGTTTCATTATCATAGTAAATGGAAATTGGAGGCATAAGACTATGCCAAAGTTTTATATTCAATAATAAATTCTCAATCCATTCAACCTCTTTTCTAGCAGCTACCAAGGCTATGAATTCAAATTCCATGGTCAAGTGAGATATACAAATTTGTCTCTTGGGTGCCCAAGAAATCGTACCCCCACCAAGGACGAAAATCCATCCAAATGTGAAGTTGTTATCTCCATTACCAGTAATCCAACTTGCCAAGTTTCGAATTTCTTTTGAGATACCCAACATCTTTCCCAATTGCTTTTCAATGCTCTGCATTGGGATTACTTATAAACCGACTAAGTTTACTTACTACAAATGCAACATCAAGTCTAATACAAAGCATACCATACATCAGACTTCTTACTACACTAGCATAATCAAGTTGTGCAATTGCTCTACCAGAATTTTTTACTAGTTTTATACTAGAGTCATATGTTGTGTTACATTCTTTAAATCTTAAATGCTTAAATTTCTTAAGTATTCTCTCAATATAATGTGATTTCCTTAATGCATAACCCTTACTATGCTTTTTAACTTTTATTCTCAATATGATGTCTACTTCTCCTAAATCTTTCATTTTGAAAATAGAGGATAAGTAGTTTTTAATTTCATTTATGTCAACCATATTAGTACCCACAGTAGGCATGTTATCAACATAAAGACATACAATCACACCATAATTTTCAGTAAATTTTGAGTAAAGGCATCTATCAGCACTATTATGTTTAAAACTAAAAGCTAAAATCCAAGAGTCAAATTTTTCATGCCATTGTTTGGATGTTTGTTTTAAATCATATAGTGACTTAATTAATTTACAGATTTTTTTCTCATTTCCAACGACAAATTCCTCTAGTTATTCCATGTAGAATTTTTTGTTTAAATCACCATTTAAGAAAGCAGTTTTAATATCAATTTGATAAATAAATAAGAGATAAATGGATACTAATGCTATAAGTATTCTAATAGAAATTGTTCTAGCCACTGACATATAGGTGCCAAAATAGTCAATCTCTTCTTTTTGATTGAATCCTTTAACTACCAATTTAGCCTTAAAAGTTTGTATAGATCCATTAGTATTGTATTTCTTCTAAACACCCTTTTAGCCATTTACATTTGATTGGTTTTGATCCCAGAGGCAAGTCCACTAGTACCCATGTGTTATTTGACATTATTGATTTTATTTCATCATTTATAGCTTCCTTCCAAAAGGTAACATCTCTCAAGGTCACGACTTCATTATAGGTCTTTGGATCATCTTCAATGTTTAGTACAATGGGTATCTTATTTAAAATCTTTTCTCTATCAGCTTCAATCAAGAATACAATTAACTGAGTAGAGATAAAATCAAAACCTAAGTGTTTCTCTATTTTTTGTCTTTAACTTCTTCTAGGTTCTATTGTAGGTGTTATAGTTGTGGCATTTCTTATTTCAGTCTCATTGTTACCAATAGTTATTGAGATCTAAGTCTCTCTTCCTGGTCCTCCATCATTTTCTGTGGATTCAAAATATAGTTTATTTTTAAACAATTCAATATCTGTAGTTTCAATTATTATGTTAGACTCTAAATGTAGAAGCCTATAAGCCTTGTTATGTTTTGCATATCCAACAAATATACTTATTTTTGCTCCGAATCCTAACTTGGTTCTTTTAGGGTCAGGAACTCTGTAATATGCTAAATACCCTCATGCTCTTAGGTATGCTAAGTTAGGCTTTCTTCCTACCCATAATACATATAGACATTATTATTAACTCTAGAAACAATTCTTTTATGTAAATGGCAAGCCGTTAAGAGTGTTTCCCCCCCCACAAGTTTAAGGGTGTATTAACTTTCATCAGCATATAGTTTATCATTTTTATGTGTTCTATTTTTCCTTTTGACTAGGCCATTCTATTGAGGGGTATAGGGAGCAAAACTTTGATATACTATTCCAAATTCTTTACAGAAAGAATTAAACTAATTCTTTAAAGTACTCAACTCCCCTATCACTTCTGAGGATTTTAATTTTTTTTTCAATTAATTTTCAACTTCAGTTTTGTATAGTTTAAACATGTCAAAGGCTTCATCCTTAGTTCTTATAAGGTAGACATAGGTGTGTATCTTGAAAAATCATCAATAAAGGTTATGAAATGTCTCTTACCTCCTCTACTTAATACACCATTGAGTTCATAGATGTCAGAATGAATTAGTTCTTGAAGTTGAGGATTTCTCTCAATACTTGGAGAAGGTTTCTTATCCATTTTAGGTTTTACACATATCTCACAATTTTCATTTAATTCATTACTATAAGCAATTAAACCAAGTTTACTCATGTTTTTTATGGATCTAAAATTCAAGTATGTTAATCAATTACAACATAAAGAGAAAGAATCAACAATATAAGTAGAACATTTTTCTTCATTAATACTCCAATTTTAACATACCATTACAACCATATTCCTTCCCAACAAACATCTCATTCTTAGACGGGATTAGTTTGTTGGATACAAAGACAACTTTGAAACCAAGTTTTTTCTAATGTTAGGAATATGAAAAACATTCAAGAAAATTAGTGTCTTTTTAGAGGTGAAGTTCAATTCCACGTTGTCCCTTTTAGCAATTTTAGCACATGTTTGGTTTCCCATCTGTACATCTTGGCCATTAGTTACTTCTTTATGTCTTGAATGAGAACTCATCCTTACAAACATGGACTATGGTGCCCAAATCAAACCACCATCAAGAAGATGATTCTGCCATATTCATTTTAGTAATCATGGCCAATAGATTGTCTTCTACCATGTTTGTAGACTTGGTTCAACCTTTCTGGTGTTGACAAACTTGGGCATAGTGCCTCTTATTTCCACAAGCATAGTAGGATCTTTTCTTATTGTTGCTCTTTTTGAAGTTCTCGCCATTCTTCTTTACTTATATAGGATTAGTCTTCTCCGATCCGTTTTCCATGAAATTAACCTTAGAGTTTAGCATACCGGCCAAGGTCTTATCCCTACTGTCTCTAATCCGAGACTCTTCTTCAATACGAAGGTGTTACTGAATTTGCTGCAAGGTAAGTTCTTTTACCTTGTGCAAAAGCTTCTTCTTGTAACCGTTCTAAGATGGTGAAAGTTTGACAATTGTTATTCCCATTTAGAAAAATTCAGAAAGGATGATATCAAGGGATCGAATTCTATTGACTATTAATTGTAGTTTGTGAACTTGCTCTAGTATGGGCTTATGGTCGTTTGTGGTGAAGTCCAAGTATTCTGTGATTAGATACTTATTCGTACCTGCTTCTTGCACCTTGAATTTGAACTTCAAAGCCTTCCAGATTTCTTTTGGAGATAAAAGTTCTTTATTGAAGTTGTAGAGTCGGTATGATAAGGCATTCAGTATATGTCCCCGACACAAAAGTGAATCATCTTCTCGTTTTGCTCTTTCTATCTTTAGCTTTTTAGAGTCTTTGTCAGTGGGTTCAAGAAGTGGTTGCAGATTCGAATCCCGGAAATAGTACAATTTCAATGTGGTAAAAAAGAATATAATCTTGTCTTGCCATCGATTGGAATTTGCTCCATCGAACTAATTAAGTCGAACAAGATCTTGGTTCATCATCTTGATCGAAGTCATGCTTGCTTCTGCCTCCATTGCAAAATAACATTCTAAAATTGTTGGAAAATTGTGGTCACTAAAACTTGGAGGAGAAGCTTTAAGGCGTGTCTGAAGACACTGTCTTTAGAATGTTATTTGCCCCCACTCAGTTCCATTGAGTTTATTGTTGGGCTACAGGAAAATCCGTTCCCAAGATACAACAGAGCCTTAGGCAAGAATCTGCAACTAGGAAAGTTGAAGATTGTGACTATTAAAAAGGTATTGTTAAATTTGAATAGTGCATTTTGATCACACTTGGTCGAATCGTGAGCGTTGAAACATCAACGGTCAGCTTCGCACCAAAAGTCAAAGCCACTATTAGTAAGTCATGCGAAGTGCAAGCAAAATGCGCCTCTAAAGCGCCTCATTGCGCCATACACACATGCGTTGTGCGGTAGTAAGCCCCCATACTCTCCTCTTTATTTCTAAGGAGTGTAAATAAACTCCTATTTAAAAAATCAAAACAAGTTTTGTAATTTTCTAATGTGGGACAAGTTGAAAATTGGTTTTATTAAGAGAAAAAACTATTTTCCAAAATATGTATACATGTGTGTTTTTCCTGTAATTGATCAATCAAATCCCATTGGATTTAATCTTTAATGAGATTAAAATCCAATAATATTGTTATCCACCAATAAAAGTTAAACGACAATCTAAGCATCGACTTTAAGAACAATAGGAGAAAAGTCTAGTTGGGAGGTCAATAAAAGACCTTCATAAAATGCCCTAGCTTCAGCTTGTAAAGGTTCACAATGTTCTATACAGAGAGCTCTTTCGAGCAAGAACTTCGATCCCTATGTGATCACGGGCAATTATCCCTATTGAAGTTTTGTCTTTTGTAACTATAGCATCCACATTCACTTTGATAACTCCAATTGGTGGTTCTTGCCATAGAACATTAGTGACAATAGAAGAATGGAGACTATTAGAAAGAGTGGGTGGTGTATTGCTAGAGATGTTTCTAGTGCACGAATGAACTTGCAGAGCCACTAGGACAAGATGCCATAAGAAATTTATGCCCAGATGCGGTGGTGTATTGTCCAAGTGGGGTATAACACAATACTATAAAAGCATATCCTTAACATCAATGTTGAGCTTTGGTATTGCAACCAGTTTAATCATGGATATATGATTAATTATCAAACAAAGAGTATTATAGAGTTGATTGATGTACATCAAGACATAGAAGAATAATCAATAAAGTGAGCAACTCTAAGTAGAATTAATTGGATGTAAAAATCCACAGAGCAATCAAGAGAAAAGGTTGTTATCACACCATGGATCATGGAGGAAGTCCACATATGGCCCTAGTGCTTTAGAAACCCCAATAGTACTAAAAAATGGAATTGCATTCTCTTTAGGTGCAATGACCATGGGTAAATCTTCAGAATCTTGCAATAGATGTTGCACCGATGTGAATAATGAAGTGTTATGTGAGCATGATGGAGATTTTAGTAGAATAAAATGTTCAAGAACCATGCATCATCCTGTTTTAACCAATATAGTTTTCTTCCTTTTCTAATAAATACTCCACTTTAGTTGCAAAATCAGAGGTGTACATTGGACGTAAAAGTTTGTAATTATTGCAATTGCTTCCCAATGAAATTAATTTCTCATATAATTTGAGAGATAGTACTACCATTAGAAATTTGAATGAAGGACAAAGAAGACAATTCTACAACTAAAATGGTGGTTCAGTGGAGGAAGAAGAATAATTGACTCGACAAATATATGGGAATTGTCCTTGCTTGATTTAGCGGGAATACTTCTTTGGAAAGGAGTAATCCGGCCCTCCTTTACACATATTTCATCACAATGCATTAAGGAATTTTGAGCTCCAAGAAAAGTAGAATGGTAAGACTCCAACTCCAAACAAGATTCGTCAAATGACTCATAGCAAGTAGCATCCCCATAGACGATAGAAGAGAGTGATTTATAAGAATATTATCACTTGAAGTAGATAGAGGGGTTTATGGTTTAGTGGTTTAACCTAGTTTGACGGGATATGTTCCATTGGTTGTGGCCTATGGGCAGGATTTATTCGTCTTCTCATTGATTAGACTAAGGTCTTGTGCCATGTCAACCATGCAACAATGGTTAATAGTTATATGTTCGTCAAGGTTAGAAGTGTCATCCACAATGGATTGTATAAGCATTATTGCACATCGTGGAAGAAGTGAGTAGAAAATTTACAAATAAATTCTTCATTTTCCATGTAAAACAATTATAAGTTAGGTAACCATGCAACAAAGAAGAGAAGAAAGAAAACAATGGCAAGAAAAACAAGTAACTAGAAGGAAAGATAAAGATAACGAGAGGGAAACAAAAGCTTATGAAATGGCAAGAGAACCGTCCTTAAGGACTTTCTTTAATCACATAATTTCTTAATAAAGGGAAAAGTTCCAATTCACAAACTAATATTAAGTTGGTCAAGTATTGTACCCATTTGTAGTTACAACCAATATAATTCTTAGTTTAGAATTAATTTAACTATAGGTTGGATTAATTTTTTTTTTTTCACTTACTATAACATTCAACAATAAAATTTTAATTGTGGACAATGCATCAAGAAAGTGAAACAATCAAGAATGGTATTTTTTTATGTTGTTTAGTGCCACATCCGTTGTTAAATTAGACAACTTAAATAATAATAATAATAATCTCCCTTATTTTCTTATTATACTCTCCTCTATTCTTTTCATAGTTGCAATAAACTAGAACATAGGTTAGCCCTATATGCCATTAGGCATAGGTAATCAATGACCTAGTACTATGCCCCAGATTTAATAGTCATTGATTTCTAATGTGATGTAATTTTGATGATTGCTTGATAGATTTGCCTTCGGGCTCCAAAAAGTGATGCCAAGTTGATTGTGGAAATCACCTCTACCAATTTGGATCCTCTTTAGAGGTTACATACCATTGATTTGGACTGTTATAGTATCATAGCTTAATCTCCAATTTTTCTTGCTATGCTCTCCTCTACACATCTCTTAGTCACAATAAACTAGCGCATAGGCTAGCCCAATATGCCATTTGGCACACTCGGTCAATGATTTGGCTATCGCCCTAATTTTGTAGGGTCATGGATTTCTAATGAGATATAATTTTGCTGATTATTGAGTGGATTTGCCTAGGCTTAAAAAACATGTATAAGTATACATTTAATGTATAAAATAATATTTTGTAAGGGAAGCCATGCTTGAACATCAAAACCTAATTCCATGCCTAGAATTTCTGGGTTGGATTGAGCTAGGCTAGAAATGATCCTATCTATCTATCTATCTATCTATCTATCTATGTGTTTGTGTATGTGTATTGAAGAATAGCTTTCAAACTAGAGACTGATAAAAAAATTGATACGATACGCCTAGTATAGGGCATAATGTATCATATCTTTTGGGTCCCCCTATTTTTTCAACACACACACATATAAACCAAATTAAAAAAAATTACAAAAAATATATAAAATGCACTATTTGATACACATCTATCAATACACAAGGTGTATCAATACTTTAAACCTTTACTAGAGAGTTTATCATACAAACACATGACATTCTATTTTTTTTTCAAGAAACAATATCTAATAAGTGTGTTCTTTCCACTCTCAAATAAAAGCTTTATTCTTTGAACATGTGCCTATCAACTCTTTAAAAAAGTATTAATTTTAGACAAATGGTTATTTATAAAAAGGTAACCACTCTAGATTCTAAGAGATGTGGGATCCATATTAATCTTTGCAATTCAATTTCCTAATTCAAATAAAAGACTTTTAAATTACAAATTAAACCTGATTTAATTATTTAAATTTAATAAGGGATTTAAATTATATATAACTATCAAATAAATAATGAATCTCAAACAAAATTATATTATTACCAAAAAATAAAAAAAATGAAATATAGGTATAGTTGCCTTGTACTTAGTACAAGAGCATTCTCTAGTATCTATACTACATTCTAAACTGCAATTGTCCATGCCAAACTCATATTGCTTCTAAACCCTTTTAGAATTTTGTATTGTTTGAAATTTTAAAATAAAAAAAATAAATATGGGACTTTTTAAGTATGCCTGCAACTATCTTATTAAGAAAGAGTATCAAAAAAGTAGATGCTTTCACTCTAAAATAGAAGTTTTCTTCCTTCAGTCTAAATCTGATCCCGACATAGGATCCCATTAATTAGTCCCAACATCCATTGCAGTTGTACATCTATAACACCTCTCCATGAAGGACAAGGGAGATGTTCCTAAAGCATGGGAATGCACATATGCAATGGTTGATGAGATTGATTGGAGGGACTAAATCCAAACTCTTCTTTTGTAGACATGTGTTTATCCACTCTAATCATAAAAAGTGAGAGTAGTTACTTAATTCTAATATTAGAAAAATCACTACTTTTAGACACATGTTTACCAATAAAAAAGTAACCATTTAAGAGATGTGGGGTCCATATTTTAAATTCAATTTTATAATTCAAATTAGAGTTTGATTATAACCAAAAACTTGTAACCAACCAATTGGTATCATGAAAGTTTTAACTATAATCAGGTGTTGCATTTTATCAAATTAGGAGGCTGATTGATTAAAACCCTTGTGATATCATGTATTTTCAATTGCATATAGCTTTTTAATTCATATCAAAGACTCAACATAAAAACTTTCAATTACGTAGATTCCATTTTTAGAAAAAAAAGTTGTCAATTAGAAATTAAACTTGATTTAATTTTTGAAATTAAATAATGAGTCTCAATCAAAATAATATATAAAGTGTAGTTACCCCATACTTACAAATCCTTCTATAGTCTATTAGGAATTTAGGACACTCCTCAATCCCCAAATTCAATAATCACAAATCAACACTTTCATTTTAGAAATGAGCTTTTCTTATAGGTGTAATGTGATGAATGACCCACTTTTGTGGACTTTGTCACATTGTAGTGGGTTGTGCCTACTTTAGCATAAATCCCCAAAGAGAGGAGCCTGACACGACCTAAAGCCTATCCCTAGTGGGCCTATGCCTAGCATAGTGACCATGTGCCTATATATTTTTACCTTTTTCGTTTCCTTTTGCTAAGAAAAAATGACAAAGAGTTTTAAAAAATAACATAAAATACTAAAAAATAGACAACAAATTGAAAAAGAATCTAAAATTGTTATTTCATTTGAATTTAATATGTACAATTGATCATATGTAACATAATAAAATTAAATTGAAAAAATACAATGGTTAAATAATATTTAAAGCTTACTTTACCTATAAATTTAAAATATAACATGTACATCTAATACAAAATCATTTTTCTATTAAAAAATAGTTTAAATTGAGATTTTAAAATATTTAATACAGAATAATTATTATTAGCATCATCAAAGCTAATATAAAAAACTTTATTTTCAATATTATACATACATAACGTATTTAAACAATTTACAACAATTGCTGAGTCAATATGTGGCAATTCAAGTCTTATAAAACTTTATTTTTTATTTTATTTTTTTTGCAAAAGCCATGCTTTATCAATAAAATGTCCCATGACATAAATATAACTAATATTATATTTATAAGTTCAAATATCAAAAGTAAGCACACCTCTATTAAGATTTGACAAAGTACCAATTAAGTCTTACTTTATGAATAAAAAAATTTAAAGCATCCTATTATAGTATTTCTAAAAACTTTTTAAATTTAGAATTTAGGGTAAATTTCTTAAACTACCCTTATGGTTTAGCTAATTGACTAAGTGTACCCTTACTGTTTGAAAATTGACTAAAGCTACCCCTACTAATTCTGACAATTGACTAATACTTCCCTTACTGTTAGTCTCCGTTAACTGAAAGAAAAAAAAAGACTATTTTACCCTTTATTCTTCTTCAAATTTTTAAAATAAAACAGGGAAAAGGGAAAAAAACATTGGTTCATCAAAACCCTAACCTTTCAAACCCAGCGATGGCTAACCTTCTCTCCTCTCTCTCTCTCTCTCTCCCTGTCCCCTTCTTCATGTTATTCTAGTGCTGGCATCGACATCCGCAATGCCATTGAGGCTGAACTTAAACGGCATTGCCCGAGTTGGGGCATGACCACTAGCGTTGTTGCAACTTCTTTTCTATAGTTTTCCTCTAAGATATCCCTAGAAGAAGATGGAGGAGGGATCATTGGCATAGTTTTAAACAATTGCTAAGGCAAGCTTGGGAACCAAAGCTACAACTTATATCAAAGGACCGTGTATTGATGATCATTTGTGAATCTGAAGGACAAGACAGTGAGTGAATAAAGGAGAACGAATCAAGAACAAAGGGAGAAAAGACAGATTGCCTTGAAGAACAGAGGAGAACGAATCACAAGATTGAATAGTTCAAAGAACCGTAGACAATAGAGTTGGTGGGTCGTACGGTAATTGTTCAGACTTCAAACCATGTCAGGGTGGGACTAGTCAAATGCTTACCATTACCATAGCAGAGGAAGACGTAACTAGACCACTGCCACTTGTTGGAAAGGACTTAATGACATGTTCTTTGAAGATCCATCAGTTTATGGCCTCACCTGTCAGTGACCTCCCTGTGCTCGTCGGAAGAGGAAAAGGACCTCCCTGTGCTTGTCAGAAGAAGAAGGCGAAGGCGAGGACAAGACAGTGAAGGTGGTAGTAGTAAGGGAAAGAAGCTTGAATTTAGATGGAGGTCCGAGGATCGTGTACTAATCATTTTGTCGCTACTAACATGGAACTTTGGTAGTAGCAATGCCGGGAATTTGCCACTTCACAAATCTCGAGCTTTGAGAAAAAATACTAGCAGCAACGTTGGGAATCTACCACTTCACAAATCTTGAGCTTTGAGAAGAAATATGAACAACCCAAGGGAACTAGTTTGGTTTGCTGTTGAAAGGAAGAAGATAGAAAGAGTAAAACTGGGTTTAAAAAAATATACTATGATCTGAATATGAATTTAACGAAATATTAACGGATGCAAACCATAAGGGTATAGCTAGTTAATTGTCAGAAACGATAGAGGTAGTGTCAGCCAATTTTCAAACAGTAGGGATACCCTAAGTCAATTAACTAAACCATAAAGGTAGTTTAAGAAATTTACCCTAAAATTTATAAATTGTTGTAAAAAATTTCAAGTATAGGATCTTCAGCTAATAAAAAGGATTGTTCAACATGTATGAATGTGTGTGTATATATATGTATATGTATGTATGTATGTATACTAATTTCTGTCTCATTTTTCTTGTAATTAATGAAAATTATCAAAAAGCCCGCATGCAATTTGTGTTTGGTTTTCATCATCATTTTTTCTTAAATGTGTCGCCATGTGTTTATCTAAATGGCTAGTGACACTTTGACTACTATAGCTTCCATATATATATATATATTTGCAAACTGTTTTCTTTCCCTTTCCCTCAACTTCTTTTACAAGGAATATTTTTTAGACTTTACTAGCTTTTCTCATGTCACTCCTAACACTAGGAGTGGCTTTTATTAGTAGCAATACCATTGACACTAATATTGGCGCTATTGTAGTGTGGCTAGACCTTATCGAAAGTGTAGGGAAAGGGAGTTTAAGAAGAATCAACCATTAATTTTAATAAATTTAAAACATTAAAATCCTAAAATTTAGAAAAAAAATAATTACTGCTAACCCATTTATTTTCGTATGCCAACTTGTTTCAACTAGTGAAACTTCTAAACCTCCCAATTGCTAACTTTAGACACTTGTGCAAACATTTTCATTGTTGAAACTTGAATAAAATTGAGAACTAGGGACTAGGAAATAAGAGATTAAAGAGTATGGGAGAGTATGTGAGCATGAGAGTGAGAATTGATGTGATGAGAATGAGGGAGGGTAAGGGTATTTATAGGATTTGAGAATTATTCAATTGACCAAAATACCTTTATAAATTAACAATTTTATAGTTTTTGGAAGGGGTATTTTAGTCTTTCACAAATTTAACTATCACCTTATTAAGATGCCCAGCAAACTAGTTGCTGGGGGGCATTTAAGTCATTTTTTTACCCCAAGGCCAAATACACAAATAATCCTCAAGCTAGTTATTTATAGTTATTGAGGGGGTATTTTTATAAAATTCTCCCTAAAAAAGCTAAAAATAGCTATCACGGACTATATTGTTTAGGCTGGTCAGTGTGTACCAGCTCTATGCCATTGAGCCATCATTCCATGGGCCAGGCTGACACGGGCCAACGTTTTCATGCCGTGTTGTGCCAGCCCATGGGTCATAAAACCCCAACTGGACCCGTGGGAATGGCAAATGGGGTTGGGCACCCCCTTCCCATTCCTGCCCTATAGCCAAAATACCCTACCCCATCCTTGGTTTGGGGGCAGGTTCGGGGCAGGGCACTCACTCCCCATTAGGCATGGGGAGTCCTCGAATTTTCCCCACCATGATGCAATTAACCAAAAATACATCAATTTAGAGATATTTTAGAAATAAGATATAAAAAATTGGGGTATTTTAAGAATTGAATTATGACAATTTGGGAGTATTATAAAAATGAAATTATGGGATCCTAGGATTTTAAGAATTTGGGGAAAACTTAGAGGCATTTTAGAAATTAATATTAAACCTAGGATATTTTACTAGTTTATCACGAGGGTTGGGGTGGGTTTGGAAAATTATATACAAACAATGTCCCTGATTTAGGGCGGGACCTGGCATGGCCCAGGTTCGGACGGTGCTTGTGCCCAGGGGTTCGGACCGTGCTGGCCCGCGGCCGGCCGGCCCACATTCCATTGATAGAAGATCGTCCGATAGAGCGTCACTTGGTTTTCGTTCAGATGCATCTGCCTCATTCTAACCGTATGATTGATAGACTTTATTAGACTAGTTATATACGACCGGTTTCCCCTCCAAACTTCGAAACGGAAAACTGTTGATGGAGGGAAGACTGTACTCGCAGATACGTTGAGGTGACGATGGCTTTAGAAACCTACGCCTCTCCGGGCTCCGACAAAATCCATGCAGACGTGCTTGCAGAAGCGAGGCAAGCCTGTTACAAGGTACCTCCTTTTCCTTCGATTCGTTAATTTGTTATTTATTATTTTTGAATTTCTTTTCGAAGAAGAAAAAAGAACGCAGGCTGCTTTGTCTAATGGATTGTTTCGTCTAGGCCCGGAATGCGTTCTATGCTTGTTTAGAGAAGGAATCAAACAAGAAACCCACTGAAATAGCGTCGGTGGGTCTTCTCTATCCGGTTGAGTGCAAGAAATCTAGGGCTGAATTCGAGAAACTGTGTCGACCCACTTGGGTAATTTGAATATTTCTTACCGTTTAAACTCATTATAATTCCTATATTCTGTTTTTGAATTTTCTCGAGTCCTGTCTAATTGGGAATGATGTGGCATTTGTTTTTTTTTTTTTTTTTGATGAATAATGTGGCATTTGTTTGAATTACAGGTTAAGCATTTTGATCGCCAGTATTGCGCGAAGAAGAGGGTTCAGAGGCTTTTGGACAAAGATGAGTCCCGGAGAGGTCCGATATTACTACCACAACCTTACACTTTCAAGCCTTAGATCCTGAAAATAAATAAATAAATAAACTGATTCATTTTCCTCCCACTCCCCCACTATGTTGAAGAGTTTACATTGGTGGGCTTTTGATGAAACGTGCACTTGTTGCTTCATAGAAGAGTAATGATTGTTGGATTTCTAATTATAGTATCTTTATTATGGGTATAGTTGATTTTTAAGTCTACATTTATGCTCCAAAAGTTATGCTTGCAATTGTTCAATTACTTAATATCCCAATAAAAGTGTATGTAGAGCTATATCAGTTATTAATAACTATTTAGTAAAGTTTAGAAGTTAGCCAGTATTTAATGAATACAAGAAGGGGATTGACCCTTATTTAGTTGGGTTGATCCATGTTGACAGGAGTTTAAAGCCTAGTCCACAAGGGGAGGGTGGACGAGAGTCGTGTGGATCATCCTGCTAGTTTATTCCATGGTTACTTTGAGCACCTCATACATAACCAGGTGAAAGCATCAGAATTCTTGGGTGTTGAGTTTGCTGTACTTGAGCTGTTTCTTTGAAGTTGAGATTATTGGCATCAGTAGTTAATTTAGTTCAAATCTATTGGGAGTTTGGGACCTGAAAAGTGTATTTCTGGCAAGAAGCATGAAATTAAGTTCAAAGTGATGACAATGTACTTCCAAATTGTCTGAATATTGGCTATTTTTGTTTGTTCTCCTATTTACCATTCAGTTTTCTAATCGACATTGCAATGTTGGAATACACATCTTTTTTGCTGGTGAGACTGCTTTTAACTCTATGCAAAGCAACTGAAAAACAAAGTTTTCACTATAAAAGGTGAAAAAATATACTGAGACATTTCAGATTAAAAAATTTTCTTCCTCAATGTTGAAATAAACGGAACCTAATCCACATATTCTCTAATCATGTCATTCTAATATGTAAATAAATTATATAACTCATCTTCTGATCTTCCATTTTCCTTATCTCTCAGATTTGTGCAATTTGCATGGTAGTATAAAGACTCTTAGGTACTGATTTTGTGAAGTTTTTTTTTTGATGAAATTTTTATTAATGCAAGAAAAAGTTGTAAACATTACAGGCACCCCTTTGGGAAGGTAACAATTACTACCTTACCACATAAAAAGAGAAACAACTACAAATAAGCCCAAAACATTTGGTTTCTATTAATCCCTTGCTTTGCCAAAGTATCAGCCAGCCCATTTGCAGATTTAGGTACCCAATTAATCTTAACATTTATATTTCTTGCTAAGCTTTTGATCTGCCTTAATTCATTCCTGTATCCCCACACCACCTTCCCACTATTTCCCAACCATCCAACTACAGCATTGGAATCTCCTTCAACAGTCAGATTATTCAAATTCAATTCCTTTGCCATTGTAGCCCTAGTACAGCTTGAAGTTCTGCCCTTGCGGGGTCCCCAACACCTATTGGGCCCAAAAACGTTGCTATGATATTTCCATTCTTATCTCTAAAAACACTCCCTGCTCTTGATGGATCAGGATTACCTACATTACTTCTGTTGAAGATTAATTAGTTTTATGATGTTTTTCTGAGTAGATGTTTTATGTTAGTTGTTAGATAGGAGGTGGGGACCACAATAGTTATGTGAGTCCAAATTTTATTATGTTTTTGTGTGTTATATATGCTGTTTTATGTTTTGCTGCCCTATAAGGGCATAGTTGTCTTTGTACTGTTCTATTATTTTAGTATAAATAATAAGTGAAGGGGGCGGCCAGATCATTGCTCTCTTTTCTTTCAAACTTCTCTTTTTCTCCTTCTCTCTTCCTTCTCTCTTCAAGAAACTACTTTCTTTCATATTTTTTAATTCAGCAGACTCCTACTTGGTATCAGAGCATTGGCTAGGGTTTCTTGAAGCATTCTCATGCAGCCCTAGATCAGTCGACTGCATGAAGTAGTAAAGGGCTGATCGATCTGCTATAGATTGCCCAGTTCTTGGAGTTTTTGGTGGGATCTAGACATAAGGAAGGTGATCTACTGTTTGGCATCAAAATCAGGAAGAACTGGAGTACGGGGAAGAGTCCCAGAAAAGTTGGACTCTTTGTTTTTTATCTGATCTTGGGCACCTAGGTATTGTTAGTTTTCTTTTGATTTTCTGAAGAGGGCGGTTTGGTTTCTAGAATTCTCTAGGCCTCCTGGACTGATCGATTCACTTTTCTCTCTGTTGGGAGGCGTGAGGAGGAGAGAGATTTCCCTCCAGCTAGGGTTTTCTTCTTCTGGAAGGGTTGGTTTCTGTGTGTGTGATATTAAATTATTTTTGAAGGTCTTCAATCTATTTTTTTCTTACTGTTGAACTGTTTGAAGTAAAATGGTGAGTTGGAATATCGAGATGAAATCTACCGGTACCATGGGACTGGGTGTTGGAGGTAGTAGTGATATTTTTGGGTCTGGGATCATTACTACAGTAAAACTTGATGGTACAAATTATTTGGAGTGAGCACATTCAACTAAGATGGCTATTGGTGCTCGTGGAAAATTAGGGTATCTCACTGGGGAGGAGAAGAAACCTGATACAGACTCTTCCCGATGGGTGCAAGAGAATTACATGGTAATGTCTTGGCTGTGTAATTCTATGTTACCTCATATTGCAAAAAATTTCCTATGGGCTAATACTGCTAAGGAGATTTGGGATGGAGTGACTGAAACCTACTCTTAGAGCAAAATGAAGCCAGAGCCTATCAGTTAAGAAATCTGGTGATAAGTATGAAACAGGGAGAAAAACCTCTTGCTGTTATTTCTCTATGCTGAAAACTATATGGCAGGAAATAGATCACTTAGAAACTGTGGTATGGGAAAGTGTAAATGATGCAGCGACTTATCACAGACTGGTAGAGAGGAATAGGGTTTTTGAGTTCTTGGCAGGGCTGAACCCTGAATTTGACATTGCTAGGCAGCATATTCTTTCTAGGGAGGGTGGGACACTTTCTCAAGCCTATGCTTTTGTCTCTGGAGAGGAGAGTAGGAGGAATGTAATGTTGAGACAGCCTGAGATTGACCAGTCGGCTATGGTTGGTACAACAAAACCTAAGTCGAATGGAGACAGGGGGAGTAGTGAGACTAGAAGGGAAGATAAGAAGGACTTGGTGTGTGATTATTGCAAGAAGCCTAAGCATATTAGAGACACTTGTTGGAAGCTTCATTCAAATCTTATGCCTGCTCGGATAAGAAACAAGAAGGGAAATGCAAATGTAGCCACTACAGGAGACTCTTCAGCCCCTCTTTCCCAAACTGATTAGGAATCCATTGCAGTAGCAGCAGTGAGAACAGAATTGGAGAGGTTTGGACAGTTTATGAGTAAGAAAGATTCACCCAGCTCTAGCCTTCCAAATGGACAGCAAAATGCAGGAGCCAACTACACCACTTCCTTTGCACATACAGGTAGTTCATATGCAACTACAAATTTTGCATCCACTTCAAGTAAGGAGGGACCTCCCTGGATTATAAACTCAGGAGCATCTGAGCATATGACTAATGCCCCTACCTTTTTCAGTTCCTATCAGTTGTGCTCTGGTAGAGACAAAGTCTCTACAATAGATGGTTCACATATGCCCATTGCTGGGAAGGGGACAATTAGAGTGACCAATGATATAACTCTGTCTTCTGTTTTACATGTCCCTAGACTTCATACCAACCTACTGTTTGTTAGTTCTTTGACAACAAATTTGAATTGTTCTATGACCTTTCTTCCTGGTAATTGTGTTTTGCAGGATCTGGAGTCAAAGAAGATGATTGGGAGTGGTTGTGAGGTGAATGGAGTCTACCTTCTGGATGAGATTCCGAGACATCAGGGCCATCATGTTAACAACAACAGTAGTAGTGGGTCAGAGTCAATGAACCAGATTATGCTTTCGCACAAGCGCTTGGGACATCTTTCTTTTAGTTCTTTAAAATGTCTTTTCCCAAAGTTGTTTGAGTCTGTTCAATTATCTACTTTAGAGTGTGAGAGTTGTCAGTTAGGAAAGCATTGTATACAGTCTTTTAAACCAAGTAATAAAAGAAGTACTTCTGCTTTTAATATTGTTCACATTGATGTATGGGGGCCATATCAAATCCCTTCCATGGGAGGATTCCGTTACTTTCTCTTGTTTGTGGATGATTATATACGATATTCTTGGATATATTTGATGAGATCACATGATGAGGTTCCTAACTTAGTATGACAATTCCACTAGATGGTTCTCACACAATTTAGAGTGAGATCTAAGGCTTTTAGATCAGATAATGTTAGAGAGTACTTTGAGAAAGACCTGACCACGTATTTCTTAGAACATGGTGTAGTTCATCAGAGCAGTTGTGCATATACACCACAACAGAATGGAGTTGGTGAGAGGAAAAACAGACACATTGTGGAGGTGGTAAGGAGTCTTATGGTGTGTGCTTCAGTTCCTATGCAGTTCTGGGGAGATGCAGTTCTTACAGCTGTGCATTTGATTAACCGTGTTCCTTCATGGACTTTGGGGTTTAAGGTGCCATTTACCCTTCTTTTTCCAGATGGAGAGATATTTCATATACCTCTGAGGTTTTTTGGTTGTGTTTCTTTTGTTTACATTCTTGGCCCTCATTGCAAGAAATTGGATCCTAAGGCCAATAAATGTGTTTTTCTTGGGTATGCTTAGAACCAAAAGGGGTATTGTTGTTATGACCCAGTGTCGAGGAGCAGATTTGTCACTATGGATGTTACCTTTTTTGAATCCACATTATTCTTCTCGAGTGGTTCTCCTCAGGGGGAGAGTTTTGGGGAGAAGAATTCACAATTTGTTCTTCTTCCTATTTCTGTGGTGCCTCCATCAATTCAGCTAGACATCTACATCAGTTCAGCCACTACCTGCACCATCAGTTCAGCCAGCACCTGCACCTCCAGTTTCATTACCTGAGCCACTACGGGCAGCCTCACAGCAATATCAGCGCCGACAGATGATGGTTGACTCCACACATCCTCAACCCACACCACTCTTTGTCAGTCCTTCTGAAACTCCAGATTCGGCAGATACAGTTCCAGGTATTCCTCTTGAGCCTGAGCCTGTTATGTTTTCTGATGATAATGTTTCTGTCCCTAACACCATTGTTGCAGATAATCCCACTGACCTTGATCTTCCCATTGCACTTCGTAAAGGGAAGAGAAAGCGTAAAGCCCACTGCATTTCACACCATCTTACCTACAGTGCCTTATCACCCTCCTACCGTGCTTTTCTTTCTTCCCTGGATTCTGTGTCTATACCCAGGACTGTTACTGAGGCTCTCTCCAAACCTAAGTGGAAAACAGCCATGCAAGATGAGATGGATGCTTTGGTCAAAACCCAAACTTGGGAAATAGTTGATCTCCCCCCAAACAAGGAGACGGTCAGATGTCGATGGGTATTCACAGTGAAGTATAAGGTCGATGGCAAGATAGAGAGGTACAAGGCAAGGTTGGTAGCAAAAGGGTATACTCAGACTTATGGTGTTGATTATCTGGAAACCTTTGCACCAGTAGCTAAGATGAGTTCAGTTCGTATCCTTTTATCTCTAGCAGCCACCTATTCATGGCCCTTATTCCAGCAGCCTTTATGAAAATGTTGGTAAAGGAAAGGTGTGCAGACTCAAAAAATCTCTGTATGGACTGAAACAATCACCTAGGGCTTGGTTTGACAGGTTCAGAGGGGCACTCATCGGTTTTGGATACACACAGACACAGTTTGATCACACCCTCTTTGTGAAGAGGAGAGATGCTTTGGTGTCAATTCTGACACCAAAGAATTTGAGATCAAAGATCTTGGTGAGCTCAAATACTTCTTAGGGATTGAAGTTGCAAGATCCAAGCATGGGATCTTCATTTCACAGAGAAAGTATGTACTTGACCTACTGCGAGAGACTGAGAAGCTGGGGACCAAACCAGCAGACACATCTATTGATCCTGTTAAAGTGAGCCGAATAAGGGTAGTTTAGTCATCTTATCTTTGTTAAGTTGTATGCTTATGTGGCAGTTTTATTAGAGACACTCTGCCCCACACTTAAGTAAGGGCTGTTTAGTCTTTGTAGAAATTATTAGAGACTAATTACTATTAAGGGGTCGACTGATAGGGTTTACCCATTAGATTCGACAGTCCCTTCTTTTCCTTCTTCTCTTCTTCTTCCTCTTGCTGGTTCGGGTTACTGTAGCAGCAGTCGAAACATGGTATCAGAGCCATGTTCCTGACCTACTTCAGTTCGTGAAACATCTCAGCAGTGTTCGTGACCTCTCTTTCTTCGCTTTTGGGCTGTCAATGGAGAAAACTGGTTCGTCCTAGGTCTGAAACATCTCAGCTCGTCTCTCTCTATTGCGCATAACCTTCTGCATTAAGAAAAAACAACCTCAGTAGTGAATGGTTGGTTAAAAGAAGGTCGGTTATTTCTTCTCCTTGTGCTGCTGGTATTTCTGGGTAGAAAATCTTCAAGAACCTGCTAGTACTGATCAGAACCTAGAGAACTAGGTTTATTATTGCCCTAGTTCTTAGAGAAAATCCCAAGAACGGGTTGTGTGTACAGTAGCTGAATGGTGTAGGGGCTGTTGTAAGTTGCAGAGTGGTGTAAGGGCTGCTGTAAGTGGCCGAGTGGTGTAAAGTGTAATGCAGTGACCTAGCTGAGTTCCTTGTGGTCGTGTAGTGCCCTCTTAAAGGTGTTAAAAAAAGGTCTGTACCGGGTGTAACATATATGACTATGTGGTGGTGCTTGTGATGCAGAATTTTTATTGAGTGGTTGTAAGAGGGCTTGCATGTGATTAGTAAGTGTTGAATTGATGTTTATGTGGTTCGTGGTGTTGTGAAATCAGTAGTAGTGTGAACAAGAACAAGGCTTGTGTACCTATTATTGTGTTTAGGGGCTGCTATAGGTGTTGGAACATCAAACTCCTAATAATAACACTCAGTTTGTAGTTGAGAATTCAGATTATAGGCAACGGTGAAAGAGTACCATGGCAGCAATGGGAGATGGATATAATGATCAGAAACCTAGTGTGGTGGTTCCCTCTGACTACTTAGGTGTACAGATGACCTCAATTAAACTGAATGGGGAGAACTATGTTCCCTGGGCCAAATCAGTGGAAGTTTTCCTCAAGTCAAAGAGGAAAGTGAAGCATGTAAAAGAAGATAAACCACCGGCTGACTCTCCAGGGTTTGATGATTGGGAACAAGAGGATGCTAAAATCATGACCTGGCTACGGAATAGTATGGAACCCAAAATTAGTGTCAACTTCATGTTTCTAGATACGGTTAAGGATATATGGGAACATGCTAAGAAGCTGTATTCTGGACAAGATAATACTATAAGGGTATATCAACTTTATCAGGAATACTTTGATTTGCAACAAGGAAACAAAACCCTAGAAGAGTACTATGCCTGCATGAAGAATATAAGGAATGAACTCAATGTCTATCATCCCCTCACTCCAGATGTTAAAGTTCAACAACAACAGAGGGAACAACTAGATGTTACAAGATTCTTAGTGGGGTTGAAATTAGAGTATGAACCAGTTAGAGCCCAAATATTAGGGGGCTTTACCCTTCCTACTCTTGAGGAAGTATTTGCACGGCTTCGTAGGATTTCTTTGGGACAGACAAATAATCCCACACAGTCTGATAGATCAACACTTGTGACAGCTAGAGGAAGTGGATCTGGTACAAGAGGGGGAGGACATGCCTCCCGAGGAGGCTGTGGCAGTTCCATGTTTGGCCAGGGTGGTGGTCGTGACTCAGGGGGAGGCCGTGGCAAAGGAAAGAGTAACTCTGCAAGGAAGTGTACTCATTGTGGCAGGGAAGGACACACGGTGAATTTCTGTTATGATCTACATGGCCCTCCCTCTAAATGGGCTAATCATGTTGTAGCTGGTGAGGTTGATATCAGTGACAGTAAACAGGCAGACCTAACTCCTTCCACATCTACATCTGCTTCTGGGAGGGAGATGGTGAGTGTATCGCGTGATGAGTATGAACGGTTCCTTCAAACCACTTCACAACATATCACTGCTACTCTTGCCCACTTAGGTATTGCTTGCATGTCACCTAAAACCTCTCATTGAATTATTGACTCTGGAGACTCTGATCACATGATCGGGACTCCAGGTGTGTTCTCTTCTCTTTCTGAAATTTTCACATCACAAACTGTTACACTTGCCAATGGCTCTTCATCTCCCATCTGTGGTGTTAGTAATGTTGACATGGCTTCTCTTTCTTTATCATCTGTTCTATATGTACCTAAGTTTCCATTCAATCTTACGTCTGTTAGTAAATTAACCAAGACTCTTAACTGTTCTGTTACTCTCCTTCCTCTTGTGTTTTTCAGGATCTCAAGACGGGGAAGAAGATTGGTGGGGGGGCACGAAGCTAGTGGATTGTATTATCTTGATAGTGGTGGATCCTTAATTGCTCTTCAGACTTCACTTACTCCTCTACAGTGGCATTGCCGACTGGGACATCCTTCTCTCAAGGCACTCAAGATATTAGTTCCGTCTTTGAGTCATTTGTCAGTTTTACAGTGAGTCATGTCAGTTTGGGAAACATCGCCATGTTTCCTTCAGTCCTAGAGTTGAAAGTCGTATGTTGAGTCCTTTTTCTTTGGTTCATTCCGATGTTTGGGGCTTGATCAAAATAGAGTCTTATAATGGGTACAAGTATTTGTCTCTTTTATTGATGATTGTTCAAGGATGACATGGATTTACTTAATGAAAGAAAGAAGTGAATTATTTTCCATTTTTCAAAAATTCCATGCTGAAATACGTACATAATTTGGTGTTCCAATCAAAGTCCTTCGTTCAGATAATGGTCGTGAATACTTTTTTACTTCATTTCAACAATATTTAGAACAGTATGGCATTATTCATCAAACCTCATGTGCATCCACTCCTCAACAAAATGGGGTGGCTAAACGAAAGAACCATCAGCTCCTTGAAACTGCTTGGTCTATTCTTCATCATATGAATGTTCCTAAACGGTTGATGCTGTACTCACTGCATGTTTCCTCATTAATCGGATGCCCTCCTTCATTCTTCATGGTCGGTCCCCCTTCTCTATTTTGTTCCCCACTTTATCTCCATTTCCATTAACTCCTCGTGTCTTTGGCTCTGTGTGCTTTGTCCACAATCTGAGTCCTGGAATAGACAAGCTAGATGCACGCTCCATTAAATGTGTCTTTCTTGGCTACTCTTGGACTCAAAAAGGGTACAAGTGTTATAATCCCATTACTCGAAAGTGCTATGTCTGTCCTGATGTCACATTTTTTGAGTCTGTCCCCTTCTCAGGATCTGAAGCACCTTTGTCTCCACCCTTACTTCCTCTTCCTCTTCCTATCAGTGATCCAGTTTCAGATGCTGTTGTTGGAGTAGACTCATCACCTCATCTAGTGCAGCTCACCACTGAACGACCACCGATTCGGCAAGTGTATACACGTCGAATGACACCGGCCCCTCCTCCAGCTTCTACCTTATCTGCAGATCCTGTCATGGCCCCTGTTGCTGAACCCTCAGAACTTGACCTACCCATTGCCTTACGGAAAGGTAAACGCAGTTTTACTCTCCATCCCATTTCCAATTTTGTTTCATTATCTTGCCTTTCCACCTCACATCGTCAATTTGTTTCACTTTTGTCATCTATTTCCATACGTAACAATATCCAAGAAGCTCTTAGTTCACTTGTGTGGTGGCAGGCAATGGAGGAGGAACTCCCTGCTCTTCAACATACTCAAACGTGGGAGCTCACTACTCTCCCACCTGGTAAGCATGTTGTGGGCTGTAAATGGGTGTATACTGTTAAATACTTGCCAGATGGTAGTGTGGAGCATCTGAAGGCCAGACTCGTTGCTAAAGGTTACTCACAGTTGTATGGAGTGGACTACATGGAGACATTCTCTCCGGTGACCAAGATTGGCTCTGTTGCAGTTATGTATGATTGGCCTCTGTTTCAGCTTGACATAAAAAATGCTTTCCTTCATGGTGACCTTGTGGAGGAGGTATATATGGAGCAACAACCTGGGTTTGTTGCTCAGGGGGAGGATGGTAAGGTGTGCAGACTGAAGAAGACAATTTATGGGTTGAAACAATCGCCGCGTGCTTGGTTCGGGAAGTTTAGTGAAGTGGTGAAGAGTTTTGGAATGAATCAATGCCAGGTTAATCACTCAGTGTTCAGCTATGACTTAGAGGCTGAAAAGATTTTATTAGTGGTCTATGTGGATGATATTGTTATTACTGGTAGTGACAAATTGGGGATTGACAAACTAAAGGTATTTCTACAAAATCATTTTCAAACAAAAGACCTTGGGACATTGAAGTATTTCTTGGGCATAGAAATTGCCAGGTCAAAACAAGGTGTAAATCTGTGCCAAAGAAAATATGTTCTTGATCTACTGGAAGAAACAAGACTGTTAGGTGTAAAACCGGCTGAGAACCCTATGGAACCAAATGTTAAGTTGAGCAGTGATACAGGGGAAGTATTTGAAGATCCTGGAAGGTATAGACGACTAGTGGGGAAGCTGAACTATCTGACTATCATGAGACCCGACATCTCCTTTGCAGTTAGTGTGGTGAGCCAATTCATGCAGAACCCTCGTATGCTTCACTGGGATGCAGTTCTTAGAATTGTAAGATATCTGAAGGGAGCTCCAGGCCGTGGACTATTGTATAAACCAAGAGGAAAACTTGAAGTAGTTGGGTACATAGATGCAGATTGGGCAGGCTCAATGAATGACAGAAGATCTACTACAGGCTATTGCACATTTCTTGGAGGAAATCTTGTGACGTGGAAGAGTAAAAAGCAGACGGTTGTGGCTAGAAGCAGCGTTGAAGCCGAGTATAGGGCCATGGCACACACTACTTGTGAATTAGTGTGGTTGAGGAATCTCCTACAAGAAATTGGGTTCCACATGGATAAACCTATGAAATTGTACTGTGACAATCAAGCTGCACTCCATATCTCATCCAACCCTGTTTTTATGAGAGGACGAAGCACATAGAGGTTGATTGCCACTTTGTGCGGGAGAAGGTTCTTGCTGGTGAGGTAAGCACAGAACATGTGGGCTCGAATGATCAGTGGGCAGATTTGTTTACAAAAGTTCTAAGCTTAGGGAAAGTGAACTATCTATGTAACAAGCTGGGATTATATGATATATATTCTCCAGCTTGAGGGGGAGTGTTAAAGTGAGCCGAATAAGGGTAGTTTAGTCATCTTATCTTTGTTAAGTTGTATGCTTATGTGGCAGTTTTATTAGAGACACTCTGCCCCACACTTAAGTAAGGGCAGTTTAGTCTTTGTAGAAATTATTAGAGACTAATTACTAATTAAGGGGTCGACTGATAGGGTTTACCCATCAGATTCGACATTCCCTTCTTTTCCCTCTTCTTCTTCTCTTCTTCTTCCTCTTCTTCTTCTTCTTCCTCTTGCTGGTTCGGGTTACTGTAGCAGCAGTCGAAACAGATCCAAATCATAGAATTAATGGTGTGGATGGTGAATTGGTAAAGGATGTGGGGAGATATCAAAAAATGGTGGGCCGACTACTGTATTTGTGTATGACACGACCATATATTTTTTATGCTGTCAGTGTTGTGAGTCAGTACATGCATGCACCTCAGGTTCAGCACTGGGAAGCTATTGAGAGAATACTTGCATATCTGAAAAAGCACCTTGGCAGAGGCAGTCTTTTCTCAAATCATGAGAATCTGATGCTAGAATCCTATACAGATGCAGACTGGGCAGGATGCTTAGATGGCAGGAGGTCTACATCAGGAGTGTGTGGTCTACATCTGAGGGGGAGTGTTGAAGATTAATTAGTTTTATGATGTTTTTCTGAGTAGATGTTTTATGTTAGTTGTTAGATAGGATGTGGGGAGCACAGTAGTTATGTGAGTCCAAATTTTATTATGTTTTTGTGTGTTATATATGCTGTTTTATGTTTTGCCGCCCTATAAGGGCATAGTTGTCTTTGTACTATTTTATTATTTTAGTATAAATAATAAGTGAAGGGGGCGGCCAGATCATTGTTCTCTTTTCTTTCAAACTTATCTTCTTCTCCTTCTCTCTTCCTTCTCTCTTCAAGAAACTACTTTCTTTCATATTTTTTAATTCAGCAGATTCCTACTACTTCCATCAAAGTTTAATTTTAATATCCTCAACCACTTGGCCCACTTCTCTCCATTTCTTCCACAAGTCTTCATGTGAAAAATTAGAGAGGACAAGCTGGTATGGGACACTGGTGGGGTCCTTGATTCCAGCCTAATATATGAGCACTCGTTCAGCCCAATGTTTGGACTCTAACTTCTTATTCTCCAGGCGTTACACATATTTACTTCCCAACTGTTTACTGAGGCCTCTAATTGAGTTGGCAAGCAATTTGGAGATCAATCTTTCTCTATATGATTGGTAATTTGGTATTGCCCAACGTGGGCCCAAATGAGATGAAGGGAGATATAATATGTTTTAGCAATGTTAGATTTCTATCTGATGGGGAAGTGGTTCTTATTGTGATTAGTTTCTATACTTGTGCTTGGGAATAAATAGGAAGTTGGAAGAAACTTGTAAAGCAAGAAGACATATTTGCTATAATGATTTTTTTACTTCTAAGAGTTCTACTAGGTTAGGAAACATGAAAATGTAGGTTATAAAGTTAGGTTGATGGTTTTCAAATTAAGAATTCGAACTGTTATTTCTTGAGAAGAACCGACTTTGGTCTTTGTTGCAGTGCTGTTTCTTGCAGAGTTGCAGTCACTGTTAATCATGTTTTCTTAACCCCTCAATCACATAGACTGGGATTTCTTTCTGATCAACATCAATTTTCTTGGTTGTTCTACTTTCCTTCTCCCCCAAATATTTCAAGAGAGCCAGCTTTTAGATGGGAAGGAGGGATGACTCTGAACTTTGATGCAAGTGCTTCATGCAAACCTAGTATAGCTGGCATTGGAGGCATTATAAGGGACGAAAGGGGTAATATATTTTGGGCTTGTAGTGCTCCAATAGGTATTGCTGGTTCTACTAAGGCTGAAGTGTTAGCTGCTCTACAGGAATTAGGATAGTGAGAAACCTGGGTTTTCAGAGCTTAACCATTGCAGGTGATTCAGAAAATACCATAAAATGGCTAAGGTAAAAGGAGGGTGGCCCATGGAGATCGAGCGATTTTCTGGCAGAAGTTAGGGACTCTCTGGAGTGCTTAAATGCAAACTTGACCTAGATTCTGAAGGAGCTAAATCCTGTTGCAGATGGCCTAGCCAAATTTGATTCTCTTTTGGATGTATTATGCAGTGATAGGCTGCTTCCTGTGTAAGCTTCTGGGGCTTCCCATGTGTGTTGTACACCTCTTTATCTAATGAAATTCTGTTACTTTGTCTCAAAAAAAAAAAAAAAGCCAAGTGCATATTCTATTCTTTAGCTGAATTGGGGTAGGTTTCAGAATTCTTCAAAACTTTGTTATTTCTTCAATTTCCTTTGATGTTTTTGTCAGTAGTGCTTAGATCTGGATAATCTTCAACAGTTCTTGATTTCAACTAGTTGTTTGGTAGGGATCGTAATCTTTTCTATTCTTATCTGTGCCTTAGATTTTTTTGATTGGATATTTTGAGGGCTTTAGCACTTAGTTTTGTAATGAATTTAATAATTTTTGTTTTCTAACCATTCCATCTTGAAATCTGTTTTTCAGTTCCAACCACCCTTCAAATTTCTGTATTATTTGGTTGGGTGATTAAATCTGATTAGGTTTAAATCCATTCTTCTAACTATTCTTGAAACATATGTTAGTGCTGTTTGGTTCAAATTATTAGGAGGTTTTGATCTTCTCCATATTTCAGTCATCACTAGTTAGCAAGAGTCCCTCTTCTCCTCCACACCCCCTGCCCTAAATGAGTGGGTTTGGTTTGCTTAGTTTTCTTTCAGTTTCTTAATGTGATGAGGAAATTCAGAAAGCATTAGTATTTGGTTTGTTATTAGTTTTTTGTAAGGCAAGGCATCCAACAAATAATGAACATTTACTAGTATATAAAAAAGATCAAAACCTGGTCCTGATGCAAAAAGGTATAATAAGCATAAATTGTATTGTTTCCTTTCTCAAAAACAGGAATAGACCAAATAGAGTACCCTGAGTCACCCAACAAACTGGGGATCACCTTCTAGTCCTTTTCATCCGGAGGATCCTTTCCCTTGTAAAAGGAGAAAATGCTGGTGACTAACAATTTCAATCCATAACTGTGTTTATTTTTGGGTGATTTTTAGTACTTCACTGATAAAAAAAGAACTCGCAAGCAAGTTTAAATCAGTAACTCGAGAATTTTTTGTTTTCCTCCTGGAAATTTGGATCACTGTAATGTATCAATTTGGTATCAAAGCAAAGAGTGGAGTGCTTCAAAATAGCTGGAGAAGGATTCGTTGTTAAAATGTTGGTCAAAGAAGATCTTATCTAGTGAAGTTGTCAACAAGTCCAGAATTTGAACAAGGGTCAACCTGGCTAAGTCCTTGGATCCTTGGGAGCCATGCGAATCTAGCATCCTGGTTGGTTTAGAAGATGCTCTACAAGTTTCTGTGATTCAGGTCATTAGTCATGGAAAAAGTGGCTCTCTGGGTTAAGTCATTGGGTTTATTTTCAGACTTACTTTTGATGACATAATAAGGAAGTGGGGAACAACTGCAGCATTTTCGTCAGCTAAGAAGAAATCTTTAAGGGATTTTGGGACCCCCCCCCCCCAAGTTAGACCTCCTTAAGCTAAACTTCGATGGGAGCAGTTTTGGGAATCCGGGTCCGTTAGGAATTGGAGGGGTTTTAAGAAGTGAAAGTGTAGATATTGTGGGTTTGTATTCAGGCCCTATTGGAATGAGTGATTCCGTAACAACAGAACTGGCTGCAGTGATTTTTGGAATGCAAAAGGCTATGGTGTTGGGGGTGAGAAAGCTGGTTGTTGAAGAAGATTCCAAAATAGTGATAAGCTGGCTGAAACAGAGTGAAAAGACTCCTTGGTATTTCAGAAATGAAATAAAAAAAGTTTAGAAGATTTTCAATGGATATGCATTTGGTAATTCAGTGGACTCCAAGATCGGCTAATGGTCTAGCAGACCAGTTAGCAAAACAAGGGGTGAACAAGGTACATTGTTTCTGGGCTCAATTGTAAGACTAGTATTTAAAGGCTCATAGTTTGTAGGGGTGTAAACGGATCGAATTCGAATCGGATAAGGCAATATCCGAATTCGAATCCGATTAGAAAATCCGATATCCGAATTCGATTCAATATCCGATGGATATTGAAAATTAATATCCGAATTCAAATCCGATTAAATATTCGAATATTTGATTCGATTAATTAAATATTTTAGATAATTAATTAATATATAAAATAATTCTTTTATTGATATAAAGTATATAAATATATAAATTATTTATATAATTTAATTATTATATATAAATTATATAAAATATTTTATATATTATATATAAGAATTAAATAATCGGTCGAATTCGAATATTTATCGAATCGAATCAGGTCATATCCGAATTCGAATCCGATTAACTATTCGATAAGAATAGGACATCCGAATTCGACCAATTAAATATTCGAATTATCCAAATTTGATTTGATTATACCAAATATCGAATTCGAAATTGGATTTTTGAATACCGTTGACACCCCCAATAGTTTGTCCTCTTTTTGACAATCTTGTTTTTTCGCGGGGGTAGATCTGGATGGTGAGGCTATACTGTGTTGCTAGTGGTAAACGTTTACACCCCCATTTGACTTGGCCGGATTTCACTGAGGCCATCTGTGTAAGGTTTGGACCATCCAATTATGAAGATTACGATGAAATTTTCTCAAAACTTCAACAAACTAGCTTTGTAAGAAATATAATATTGGCTTGTTGAGTTTGAAAACTTGGCCACATGAGTCCATGGCTGACCTGAAAAGGATCTAGTTTGATGTTTTGTTGGAGGCTTGAGAGAAGTATCCTTCCTGGAGGTTAAAGCTTGGAAGCTCATGACAATGATAGCGGCAACCAGTTTGGCCAGGATCCAAGAAGAGTGGTTAAACTACCCGAAAACGACCTCCAAGGTAAATACTCCATTCCTTCCAACCCCTGCTAAATGGTTGGATAAGTTTATGCTACTTGTCAGAAAAAGTTCACATCAGGCCATAATTGTAAATCTTGGTATTCTTGCTACAACCAAAGAATGTGGATGAACTGAATGGGTCCAACTACTTGGACCAGACCCTGCCAGTTGAACTTGTGAAATCCAATGAGCCCTAGGCTAACTGAGATCTCTCTTCAGGCCTTGACAGGCCTAGCTTTCCCTCAAACCATGAGAGTGAAAGGCCAATTAATGGGCCAGAAAGTGTCTATGCTCATAGCCAGTGGCAACACATTAAATTTCATCACAATGGACTTTACTATACAGATGGACCTTGTGGTACAACCCACAAATCCCTTTTCAGTCTACGTAGCTTACAGTAATAGCCATGACTGTGATGGGCTATTGCCAAGATGTTGGGCTTTAGGTCTAAGGACAAGAACTCAATGTTGACTTGTACCCATTGAAGCTAAGTGGAGCTAATGTTGTCCTTGGGATACAATGACTTTGACAGTTGGGCTCGGTAAGATGTGGTTGGGCCCAACTCCCTATGGATTTCAACATAGGCAAAATACCATATCATTTAAAAGGTCTAATCCACCTCTACTACAAGCAACAACAGTCGACCTAGCGCTTAAGTGTTATCACATCAGACAATAAGTTTGGCATGTATAAGATTACTACCTCCACTACAGGCTAAGTCTATGGGAAGTGTGTATAAGATCATTGAAAAAATGCTAACATCAGGATTAAGAGTGGTGATGGGTTCTATTATCTCTATATTCCAAGGGGTTATTGTACATAACAAGCATTCAGGATGGAGTCTTAATTGCCAATAAGTTAATAAATTCAACAAGAAAAATTGTCTTGCTGATAAAAAACAAAGAAGAATGAGTGAGAGAAAAGGCTTTGTATGCAAAATTGACTTGGAGAAAACCTATGATCAAATGTACTTATCAGAAAAAGAAACCTATGCTCAAGTGAACGGGGCTTCCTTGTTTTACATGATGGGTAGAATGCATTTTGGGTAGGGGTTTGACTATGATGCCGGAAAGACATGATACCAGAAAAACTATAACCAATCAACTAGCACCGTAAAAGTGGTAACCGATCATGTGGGTTTTCATCAAAGTTCACAGGGGTTTTCATTGGTCAAATCCTTTCTGGTATCACATGTCTTTCCATCATAATAGATTTTCCCTTTGGGCAGAAGTGGAGAAATTGAATGAAAGTGTGTTACCACAGCAAGACTTTCCATTCTCATTAACAGTCTTGCAAGAGGCAACTTCAGAAGTTCCAGGGACTGAAGCAAGGGGACCCACTTTCGCCCTTGTGGCAGAAGTGGAGAAACTGGATGAAAGTGTGTGTTACCACAGTAAGATCTTACATTCTCTCATTAGCCTTGCAAGAGGAAACTTCAGAAGTTCCAGGGGCTGGGGCAAGGGGACCCATTTTCACCCTTGTTATTTCTCATAGTTGTTGGAAGGTCTAAGCAAGATGACAGATAGCGCTATTGGTGGGGGATGTCTAGAAGGCTTTGAAGTTGGAAGAAATGGTTTAAGAATCCTCCTTCAGTTTGCAGATGACACACTATTCTTTTGTGATGTAAAATCAGAGCAAGTTATTAATTAAGGTACTCCTATCATCCTATGTTGCTTTGAGGTGATTCAGGACTAAAAGTCAACCTAGCTAAAAGTGAAATGATGGCAATGGGGGAGGTTGAAAACCTGCAAGATTTGGCTCCAGTAGGGGCAAGGTGCATATCAAAAAGTATTTGGCCTCCGGTAGTGGAAAGAGTGGGAAAAATATTGTCCTATTGGAAATTCAGATATCTATCAAAGAGGGGGGCAAGTTAACTTTCATTAAAAGTGTTTTGGCTAGCATTCCAGTCTACTACATGTTCCCCTTCCCCATCCTGATGGAGATTGCTGAGAAGCTAGAAAAATCAATGAGATATTTCTCTGGGATTGGATGGAAGGATACCCACAACTATCAGTTGGTGAGCTGGGACCAGATTTGTAAGCCAATCAAGTATGGAGGGTTGGGAATCAGAAAAATGAGAATTTCAATCTTGCTCTGTTGGGTGGATGGTTCTGGAGGCTCTTAATCGAACCAAGTGAGCTATGGAGAATGCTGATTGCAGAAACATATGGTGTCCAGGCCAATGGTTGGGATGCTTATGAACCAAACCCACCCTTATGGATGAGGAGTATGGAAAGGTATTTACAAGGCTTTCCTTCTTGTAAGGGTGTGAAATACAATGTAGGGGATGGAAGTAGGTTGAGTTTCTGGAATGATCCATGGTGTGAGGAAAGACCATTAAAAGAACTATATCCAGAATGTTTTTGATGACTATAAGCAAAGATGTTTCAGTGGCACCTTCCCACACTAGATGAGTGATTCAGTGATCTGGACTCCTTGTCTCCGCCTTTAGAAGAAATTTTAACAACTGGAGGTGGCCAACTATAAGCAAAGATGTTTCAGTGGCACCTTCCCACACTAGACAGAGTGATTCAGTGATCTGGACTCCTTGTCTCCTTCCTTTGGAAGAAATTTTAACAACCAGAGGTGGCCCAGGTATCAGATCTATTGAACAGGGTGCAGAATTAAAGGATTAATTTTCATTGCTTGGACTGAAGATGTTGGAAATGGTCAAAATCAAGGCTGTTCTCAGTTAGTTGCCGATAAAAAAAGGCTGTTCTCAGTTAGAGGTCCTTTTATATGGGCTGAGAAATGTTGTGACAGGTTCCTTTCCTAGTAAGATTGTCTGGGAGGAGCAGCTCCCACTAAGATTAGATTCTTCACCTGGGTTGCAGAAGAAGAGAAATGTCTAACAAAAGAGATGCTAGTGAGAAAGGGCTACAGTGAAGATTAGAGGGTGGTAATTCTGTGTATTATGCTGAATGGAAGTGAATGGGAAGAGTTAATTCCTGAATCTGTTTGTTTTGAGATATAGGAAGATTAGGCAAACATCAGGGATAGGGAAATGGCTCATGAATGTGTAAGACAGTAAGAAGACAATGGAGAATGCTCACTATTTTCAAGGTTATGACTCATGATACTAGCTACTGCAGTGTTACCTTTTTCATCACTAGCTGAAATTCTATTGGTTGAATAAAGAAATTACATTGCAGTGCCTAAACACCCCTATATTTGGCCTAGCCCCTGCTAGCCACCCCACTGTTTGTACATATTGCCAATTTAGGTAATCAAACTCTAAAAACAAATTGAGTTCTGGTTTCTCCTCGTGTAGTAAGCTATCTGCCAAATTGTTGGCAGATCTAGGAATTCAATAGAAGCTTGTCTTCAGTTCTTCTGCCATGTATTTGATTTCTCTCATAACATGTCTATTTTTCCAAGAATCCATGCATCTTCCTCTCAATCATCTAACTACTATATGAGAGTCCCCTTCCACCATCAAGCAACTAGAAGTCAAATCTTTAGCCAGTCTTAAACCTTGCAAGACTACCAATAATTATGCCCTTGTTGAGTCCCCAGTACCAATAGGTCTTGACAGAATATGTGGCAATTATCCACCCATGTTTCTAAAACACCCCCAACTCCAAGAGCAAGTCAGACTTTCCCAAACTTCATCCATAAGGGAATATGAGATGTTCCTAGTACTTGTCTGGTAAGACTGCAATCAGTCCTAGTTTTAATGTAAAATAAACAAGAAAGAAAGCTGAGAATAAAAGAAGAAGAAGAAGAGGAGAATGAGAAGAGAGAATACGAAGAGGAGAAAATCAAAGAAGAGTGGGGGTCATAACTAAGATTGTCGCCCCACTCAACTATTTATATTAATGGTTTAAAACAGGGTAAAAACCAGAATTACCCCTACTGCTTACATATGCTAAAAGATAACAGAAAATAACTACCAACTAAGCAACATAAACAGGCATACAGCAGTGGGGACCACATTATTGTTCTACATCTCTACAGTAGTTTAAGTGGCACCCTAATGAGAATGTTTTCAACTATAGCTTCCTTTGATATTTCTCTTTGAAAATTATAGCATTCCTTTCCTCACAAATACACAATATAGGTGCCCCTGTTAGCTCCATAAGATACTCCCTTTTTTGGTGGAGAGAAGAAAGGACTCAAGATGCTTTCCACATTTCCTGGACAGGTCCAACTGCATCCAAACAGAGAGAAAAACAAATCCCCAAATACCAATCAGAAAAATAAAAGGAAAAAAAAAAGAAAGAATAACTAGGCCTTCATTCATGGATTCACCACCTTTTCTACAAACAGAACATGTTTTAGGAGAGCTACCAATTAAGCCTTCACTCATGGAGATTCTAACAGGTATTTATTTCCACATGATACACTTTCCAACGAAAAGCTCTAATTTCGGTAGGTACCAGTCCTTTCCATAGCAATCACAGGACCCAACTGAGTTGTATTACCACAAGAGAAGACAGAAGAAAGGCACAAAAGAAAATCTCAGAAGGATGAGGGGTCCAAATTCTTCTGTCAAGGGAAAAAAAAATCAAGGAAACCCCTTCCAAGGATTCAATGAGGGATGAAAGAGCTGATAGCTAAGAGTCCCTAAGGCCTTTTCAGAGCCTGAGTTCTCAAGCCAGACTGTGTAACAAAGAATAGACACATTGAGAGAATAGAATCTTTGATGGAAGAAAGGGAATATAAAAATAGGACGTTAATATGCTTTAATGTGTGCAATATGTCATGAGCTACTTCTGTATTCTACATACATACATACATATATGTGTTTGTGTGTATGTGTATGCATTATATATATATATATAGAGAGAGAGAGAGAGAGAGATAAACAATTGTTTTAGCATAATTATTTTTGTCTATATTCAATGGGACATTTTGTCCTATTGAATATATCATATGCCAGAAAAACAAAAGAAAAGAAGGAAAAGAAGCACTTACAGAATAAATACAATATTTGGCCCATTGACTAGCACCAAGTTGCAAAGATGAGAAGCCCTATAATAGTTCTTTGTTACCTGGTCAATTGATTATTTTGCATTGGATTGCAGTAGGTGCAAATGGATGGGATTTGGATAGGTGTTTTCAACTAAAGTTCTTCTAATGTCATCTGGTATGGAGTTGTAGATAGTGAGAAATAGTGCTGGTTTTGATGTCCTCACTCAGCTACAGTCAACAGATCGATCTGTGAAGGAGATGAATGTTAAAACTGTTGGCTTTTTTAAGACCATATGGGTATTGTGTGCAAATGAATGATGGGGAGGAAGGTGATTAAATGTTGGTTTTGGATTTTTTTTTTATTGGAAACGGTAACTTCATTAGATAACTTTAAAAATAACTTTCCAGATTTAAGTACAGCTGTCAACCCCTAAGTAGGTGTTGAGCCCCAGTAATCTTTCTTACAAAACTGCCCAGAACATACTCTCCCTCACAGTCCCTTGTTTAGCCAACGTGTCAGCTAAACCATTAGCTGATTTCCTTGTCCATTTGAAGCATGCACCGATCTCCCTTGTTATATTGTGGATTTCCCTTATGGGCTGTCTATAAATCCAGGCTCCCAACTTACCAGATTGCAGCCACCATCTACTGAAAGCATTCTCATGTTGGTTTTGGAATATCAATCTAATCCTTTGTTCCCTCTTTTATTTCTCTTTGTTATAACTAAGTAATAAGTCTCCTCTAATTCAATCAAAGAGTGAGGACAAAATACAGGTGCCCACAAGTGAAGAACTTAGAAAGTTTTGTTACTGGAGGGATAGGTGGACCAACCAAGTGATGATCTGCTGCAGAATATGGTAGTACTGGATGCTGGAGAGGTAGGAAGTGTTGGTTATGAAAAGAAAGGGCATATCTGTAATGCTTTTGTCAAAAATAATGAAATTCAGCCAGCTCTTACATGTTTCATTTGAAGGTCTGAAGAAAGGCAAAAACTGTCTTCTTTGAAGAGGAAAATGAGACTTAAAAGGGAATGGAAAACAGGGTGCTGTTCAACAAAATTTCATGATGATGAAAAAAGACGAAAATAGTTGTGCGATATTAACCATGCCAATTATATCATTATATGTGCCACATGGGCACTCTTGTCTTTTTACTTTTTATTGTACTGCCACCCTAATATAAATAAGATCCTAGGAGCCACCAACCTAGACTTTTAGCTCCCATACATTTCTTCCTCTCTTCTCTTCTCTTCTCTTCTTCTCTTCTCTCTTTATCTTCTCTTCCTCCCTTTATTTCTTGGGGAATAATATGGTATCAGAGCATATTTCTGGGACCTAAAATTAGTCCAATCAAGTTTACTCCTTTCTTCTTACCTCTTTTGGGATTGAAAGTTCAAGGAACTCCACTCAACCTGGTATGAAACAGCTTCAGGTGCTTTCCTCTCTTTTCTTCTTGGTTGTAGCACCAACAAAACTTATTAGTTGTGGTGGCTGAATGCTATGAGGGCTTTTAAAAGCCTTTTAATCCCTCGTGTGGATCATGTGATCCAATTGTAGTAAGGCATGCTCAATCTCTAGGTCTAGTATGACCTGTATTCTTAGTAACAATATCAATTTGTCCTTGTTTGGTGATTGAGTGGCCTGTTATCTGCTTTTGGTAAGGCATAGTGTTGTTCTTTGTGTGAAGTTCTCTTTTATTATCTGAACTGGTGCTACAGCTGAAGTAGAAAGGTGATATCACTTCAGCAGTCTTTTCTTTTGTTCTTTTTTATATCTGGCATTACCTCTAGTCAGAGAGAACTGAATGGTAGACTTGACAACATGAGTTTCCCCATGACTATCACCCCTTGGATGGTTTGAACTATTTAGCATGGTCCAAGGAGATTAAATTATACATCACGACTAGAGGTAAGGCTGGTTAGATTATTGAAAAAGTGAAGGAACCAAAGTCTAGGACTGTTGAACATGACAAGTGGGATCAAGAGAATTGTGTGATCATGTCTTGACTTCTTACATCTATCCTGCTATCAATTAGGAAGAATTTTATGTGGGCTGATACAACCCGTGAAATTTGGAAACAAGTGGAGTCTACATATTCAGAGCAAAGGCACTACGATAGGATTTATCATTTGCAAGCAGAGCCCTCCACATGCAAGTTGGGGAACGTAGTTTGTCTATTTACTACTCAACTCTTACCTCAATCTGGAAGAAATTAGATCATTATTTGAACATTGGACGGAAGAATGATGAGGATGCGAAGGCCTATAAGAAGTTTGTATCTTAGCAACGATGCTTGTTTTTCTGTTAGGTTTGAATCCTATATATATGATCCCATTAGACTTTAGATTTTGGGTAGAAAGGGCTTCCCTTTTACATAGGAGGTATATACCTTAGTTCACTTCGAGGGGAGTAGAAGGAATGCAATGAATGCTCGTAGGAGTGAACTGATTGCATCAGCTACAAGAGGTACAAGTTCTGCAAAGAAGGGTCCTTTGATTAGCAACTAACTTGGACTAGGATCTTCATTAGTTAGATTTCAAGAATGCTTTTTTTAATGGTGATCTAGAGGAGTTATACATGATTCAACCTCTTGGTTGTTGTGCTAAGGGCAGTGAGTAGAAGGTTTGCAAGTTGAAGTCTCTGTATGGTTGGAAATAGTCACTAGGAGCTTGGTTTAGTAGATTTCATTTGGTTGTGCAATAGATGGGGTTCAAACAGTGTCAATCATATCACTCTCTTTGTGAAAAGGGAGAAAGGGAAAATTGTTGCTTTGATAGTTTATGTTGATGACATAGTTATTACTAGTGATTGGACCTCAGAAATATAGAGACAGAAGGAATTCTTGGCCACTCAATTTGAAGCGAAGGATCCGGCTCTCTTATGTTGTTTCCTTGGAATTGAGGTTGCCTACTTTAAAAAAATTCACAAAGGAAATATATCCTAGATCTCTTATAAGACCAAGGTTTAAAATTTTGATTCGTATATTTGAAAAACAGATATGGGATACGAATGGAAATCGGACGTCTCATCTTTTTTTCATGCATACTGGACTCGTATCGAGGTGTATCAGTAGCGTATCGACGAAAAAGATACGACCAAAAACTGAAAAAAAAGGGGAAAAGCAAGCTTCTTTTCCCTGAAATAAGCCTTCTTTCACCCCCAAATGACTCAAACTCTAAACCTCATTCATAGAGTGAGATTTGCAAAAAATTGCAAGAAACAAGTGTGAATCTTTAATTTTTCTGAAAATTTTTCAAATTTTGAAAAAATAGGATTTTTTCAAATTTTTATAATATCTTGTGATTTCCTTTTTTTCTTGAATGTTTAAATTTATGTTGATCTACATTTCTTACATTCAAAATCTTAATTTTTTGTGTTATTAATAAATTTATGGAAAGTTCATGGAGATATTTGGGGAAAATATAAATTAATAAAAAATTTGAAAATGTAATTTTTCTCTGCCTATAAAGACTAAATATCTTTTAGATCTATGGATTTATCTATCATATCCTTAGAGCAATTGAAATTTCTTCTTTAGTATTTCTTTTATATCACAACAATTGAATATATTATAATTCTATGGATGATCTATCATATCCACAGACCAATTGAAATTTCTTATATAATAATTATTATTTTTTATATTTTTAGAACTAAAAAATAAATAAATAATTAATTATATTTTATCATTTGATCACAATGATTGAGTATACTATAATTCTATGGATGATCTATCATATCCACAAAGCAATTGAAATTCCTTCTTTAATAACTATTTTTTGAATATATTATATTATGTTAATTTACTTTTTATAATTTTTGGAAATAAATAATAAATAATTATTGATTTTATTTTCACTTAGAAGTTGTGCTAATGCATGTTTTATGGTTGGATAGGAGAGTTGGGTTTTTTCCATCCATAAAACATTAAAACTTAAGAATTATAATTTATAAATTATAGTTAAGCATAGGATTTTTAATGAAATTATAATTAACTACAATATATTTCTTCATAAAACCATTAAAATATATTGATTTAATGTATATACACCTCATTGAGGTCTTATATTTAGTGTTGTTGATGTATTTTTATGATTTATTAAAGTATTTATAGTATTTCCAAGCGTATCTATGCATATCTTAGTTTTTCTCCGATACACATGCGTATCCGAGGCATATCCCGATACGTCTCTTAAAATTGCCTTTTCGATACACTTGGCGTTTCCGATACTTTGAACCTTGTGTAAGACACAAGTAAACTAGGGGTGAAGCTTGCTAACACTCTTGTTGATGCAAATCATAGATTGGGCGATTGTAATAAAGAACCTAGAAAAGATGTGAAATAGTTCCAAAGACTTGTTGGAAGACTTTTATATCTATCAATGACCTAGCCTAACATTTCTTATGTTGTATGTGTCCTCAATTAGTTTATGCATGGCCTTAAAGTTGTTCATCTAGAGGCTACAAAGAGAGTTCTCAGATATCTAAAGAAATTCTCAAGGATAAGTTTGTTGTTTAAGAAGCATGGGCACTTAAAGGTTGAGGTTTATGCTAATGTCGATTGGGATAGATTAATGAGTGACAGAAAATCTACTAGTGGATTTTGCACCTTTGTGGTAGAAAACTCGGTCACATGGATAAGTAAGAAGCAAAGTGTTGTGGCTAGGTCTAGTGCAAAGGCAGAACACAAGGCCATGTCTCATGGAGTTGCAAAAGTCCTATAGATAATAAAGAACATGTTGGGTGAACCGAGGTTTACAGTTGGTAGTCCCATGTCACTTTATTGCGACAAAAAAGCTGCCATTAACATTGCAACTAATCTAGTCCTCCATGATAGAACAAAGCACGTTGAAGTTGATAATTTATTAGCTTGGGAGAAACTAGAAAGAAGAAAGGTGTGTAATGTTAGTTCTAGAGAGCAGCTTGCAGATGTTTTTGCAAAGGGCTTTCATCACTAGCGACACAATGGTCTTTGTGACAAGTTGGGCATGATTTTTTTTTATCAATAACACTTTCATTAATTCATCAATAGAAAATTTACAAGTGGAAGACAAACACACTTATCTTCCAAGAGTCACAAAGAGCTTCAAGAAAGGAAAAAAGAAAAAGACAAAGACACTAACGTTACAGCTTAGCCCAAAACAATGAATCCCTTTCTGCCTCTTGTTTAGCTAAACCGTCAGTTAGGGAATTAGCCGATCTTTTAATCCAACATGTCTTAACTTCCATCTCCCGCACCAGCCACTTGAATTTCCTCTTCTCATTATTGTACTTCCATAAATCATTTTGATATTTAGTCAGCCACCCTTTCACCACCTCTGAATCCCCTTTAATTATGAATTTTTTTATGTTCAATTCCTTAGCTTTCCGGACTCCTTCCATAACTGCAAAGATCTCAGCTCTAAGGGAGTCACCCACTCCAATTGGGCCTGAGAACATAGCAGAGATGACCCCATTTTCATCCCTAAAAACACCCCTGGTCCCTGATTATCCCGGGTTTCCCCTACTACACCCATCAAAGTTTAATTTCAAGAATCCACTAGGTGGGGGGGGGGGGGGGGTCCAAGCCACACTCATTACTGACTTGGTCTGCATGCAATTTGCAATTTCACCCCACTTCCTCAACATGTCATCCCCAGTGTAATCTGTGAATAGTTCCAAAGATTTCAGCCAGTGTACCGCCCTAATATGTATGATAGCCCTCAGATCTGCTGCTCCTCTCTGAGTTTCTGAGAATATCTTGGAGTTTCTTTCTTCCCACAGTGTCCAACATACTGTAGTCCTTAGTCCTCTCCACATTGTCCTTCCCCTTTTTATCCGCCACTTGAAAAAGGAAGGGGAGAAAAGGCCATGCATGTCTGATGGGGGATTCTAACTGCATCCAAATAAGGAGAAAGCCCAATCCCAAATTGACCTCGCGAAGTGGCAAGACACCAGTAGGTGAAAACCAGTCTCCCCGTCTGCTTTACACGGAACACACCACTGAGGTGACAAGAAAGTATTGGGTCTCTTCTCTTGGAGTAGATCACCAGTGTTGATTCTTTCTAGATAGGCTTCCCAACAAAAACTACCAACCCTAGTGGGTATAGCTCTGCACCAAACCTCACCAACAGGGAAAGGGGAAAGGGTAGGACTGGTGGACTGACTTAAGACTTTGAAGAACGAAGCACAAGAGAAAATGCCATTGGGAGTAGGTGCCCAAATTTTAGAATCCGCCATAGTGGGGTCTAAGACAACGTTATCAAGAAGTGCAATAAGGCTCGAAATACTATCGAAGTATGAGTCCCTCAAATCCCTTCTTAGACCCAAGTTCCACCCAATCCCAGAAGTGGAAGAGGACGGAGTGGTGAAAGACGAGATCGGCTCATTTTTCAAGTCAGAAAGAGCATACAAAGACGGAAACTGATCCTTTAGAGGGGTGCTCCCCACCCAGGTTTGTTCCCAAAATTTTATGGAGTTACCGGAATTCAAGTCATACCTGATATTAGGGAAGAAAACTGGTAGCAGGTCATGAATGACTTTCCAAGGAGAATTTCTTGTGGTCCTAGCTCTGATTCCAACGTCCCATCCATTGTGCTCTAGCCCATGTATACTTGCCACTATTCTAGCCCATAGCTTCTCTTTCTCCATGGGAAACCTCCACAACCACTTCCCCAATAGAGTCATACTCCTTCTCCTAATACTCCCAAGCCCCAAACCACCACACGACTTACTCCTACACACTATTTCCCTGCTAACTCTATGATCCCTCTTCTCCTCTCCCAGCTCCCACAGGAAATCTCTCATTAGCTTCTCTAATCTGTTAGCAATCTTCACTGGGATTTTAAACACCGACATGAAAAAGATGGGTAAGTTAGCAAGCATGGCCATAATTAGTGTAATTCTCCCACCAAGAGAGAGGTAGTTCTTTATCATTATATGTTGGGCATGATAGATATCTATGTGTCATAAGGGCATGATAGATATCTATGATCCAACTTGAGGGGAGTTTTTTAATTATCATTATATGTGTCATAAGGGCATTCTTGTCTTTTTACTTTTAATTATACTACCACCCTAATATAAATAAGATCCTAGGCGCCACCAGCCTAGACATTTGGTGCTCAAACATTTCTTCCTCTCTTCTCTTCTTCCCTTCTCTATTTTCTCTTTTTCTCTTCTCCCGATTTCTATGGAATAATAAAGTACAACAAGAATGACACACCATCCTAATGGAGGATCAGATTGTAAAATAAATAAAGAATATGAAAGTTATATTTTAGAAAGTATACAACCTCAGGGGTCTTCTGAGATTTATTACTGACAAGGATTACACTTGGAAGGAAGTCAGTGCCTTAATCTAATAGGAAATAGAGGTGGAAATGGTAGATGTCACACTAACAGTTGATTTGATTTGGAAGATTGAATAACTAAATCAGTGGAATAGTATACTTGAATATGCTGGGGTGTTTCAATAGTATGGATACATAAATTGATGCTGAACCATGAAATCAAGATGGCAAGTCATTGGTATTAGTTCTCTAGGGTTTATGAACTAAATGATGCGCAAACAAGAGGCCTTCTTATATGGATAGAACTTTTTCAAAGATGGTTGGACAATGTCATGGCACATCTGAGGAGATTTTCTCATGTTTGGTACTTCGGTTTTTTCCAATGAGAATATTATGTGGTGGGTTGGGTTTTCTTTTTGTTTTTGTTGTATCCATTCTTCAGGGGGAAAGGGGTTTCCTACCACATCAAGCATGAGGAGTTCTGAGGATATGGATTTACATATAGCCGATCAACAAATAGTTTGGTAACCTTTGTTGTAATTAAGCTAGATAGGTTCTGGTTTTGACAAGCTGGAGGTGTATTTTTGAAGTGTCTAGAACAAATTGAGATGTATTTCAGATCAAATGCCAATATTCTCATGCAAAGGTCCTTAACGGATGTGCATAGATGTGCTTTAACCTTTAAGTTGCAGATTTTTCTGTAGGGGTTGGTGATAACGGATGAATCTGCATGGGTTGCATATACAAAGTTCGTTGTGGTTATTCCAAAGCAACATATTATTGATGTTGGTTAATTATCCTTGTTTATGAATTCCTAGCCAAGTCATTGTGACTAGAGACAAGATTGTGTATTTTTTCATTCTTCCAGTTTATCTAGGTCCCGTTTGGCATCGTTCCGTGGGAGTGTTCCTCATGTTCCCGATGTTCCCGTGGAATGGGAACACATTTGGCATGACATTTTCGATCTTTCCGTGTTCTTTTGGAGTGGGCACAGCGCGTTTCCAGCTCATTTTTTTGGAGTCTGCAGGAACAAGAAACTGGGAACATGCAGTTCCCACAATGTCATTGTTAAGTAACGAACACGTGTATAGGTTCCTCACGTGTTGAGTGGGATCACAATGGTAATTTCACAACTTTTTAGCCACAAGGGAGCCCTAATCGAGTTTAGTGGGGTTCTTCCTACCGTCGATGCACGCTCAAGCCATTGCAAAGCTTCGACCAGACTGCAATCATTGGATTAGTCACGTTTTTCAGCCGGTTTTCTTGCAATCAATCTTCACCTTCTTTCTACCGCACAGTTAAGAGCCTTCACTCCTTGCTTAGTTGGCTTCTCAGTACTTTTTACCCTTGTTTATTTTTTATTTTCATTATCTCTGTTTGACATGCAATTTGCTTGCTTATGGTAAAAATGTATTAGGTTTGAACTTCCTCTTCAGATTAATGAAAAAAAAATTGTAAAAATGTATTGATTTATTCAAGTGGTTTGATCAGATCGAACCATTGGTTTTAGCCATTCAAATGAACTGTCATGCTGATCTGGGTTCTCCCACCTTCAAACTTGCGATTCTCCCACCTTAAAAAACATTGGTCCCATATATCTGGGGTTTTGGCACAAAATGATTGTTTTCATATTTAAACCCATGTTCTTATGCTTAATAGTCTGAGATTTTACCATTATACCAGTAAAGCTGAATTTTTCCCATGTGCCAATTCAGTCTTTTGGGGCCTAAAATGCCATTACCCCTTTGAATAACACATTGCAACAACGACCAGTTGTGCAAAACGGGGACTGAGTTTTAGCAGTTAAAGCTTGTGGATGTTGCTACTTCATGGCGTGTTGGGTTTTTATTTTGATAGTTATTTGTGTTGTTTTAAACCTTAAGTAGTAAACAATTATCAAATGATGGATAATGGAAGACATCATTTCTATGTGGTCCTTTTCTATTACTTTTACTTTTATGAGGACTTATTCAAGTATGAATTTGAAAAACTAATCTTAAGATTAAAAGCGTATCCAAACGTTGTTTTTGCTTCTTTATAATAGAAACGTGTTCTTAAGGAATAAATTGCCAAACACTAGTGTTATTCCCCAAGAACCAAAAGTTCCATTCCTGTTCTGGAACAGGAATTTCTCTAGAATAGGAACAGGAACAATGCCGAATGGGGCCTAAGTGCTACTTGTAATAGGAAACCAATATTAGTCTCATTTTTTATAGTTTGGAAATGTCTAGACCTGATCTTTGGGTATAGGAGCAACAAAGCATATTGGAGGGCATTTAGGTACGTCGCATGTAGGGATAAGCATTGTTCGGTTTAAACCGAAAAACCGAACTGATTCTTTTTGTTTTGGTTTGTTTGGTTTTCAATTTTTTCGGTTTAGTTAATTCGGTTTTAAACAATCAGTTTCGGTTTCGATTTTTAAGATTGAAAATTCGGTTAACCAAAAAAAAAAAAACAAATTAACTGAAATTTATTATAAATAATATAATATATATTATATAAAATACATTAGCATATACATATATTATAATATACATAAATATATTAATATATATAATATATAATATGTATTAATATAATGAATAAAATTTGGTTTGTTCGGTTTGGTTTTTAACTGAATAAACCGAATGCTCACCCCTAGTCGCATGTATGCTGATATGTTCTAAAGCTGTCTAGCAGTTGCATAGATACCCTATCAAAAAATGAGATGATTGTTAGTAGCTATGTGCACATGTGATGTGAATGGCTTAAAGCTTTGTTTTAGTCCTGCAAACTTGCAAAAGTGTGTTCAACTCGACTTAAGGTGGGCTAGGGTTGTTAAGTCTACACGTATACATATAATGAACGTAATTACTCTTAATTTATTTATAATTTGTTTTACAGTAATGGTGATTCATGGGTTTATTTTGTGAGCAACAGACCTGCAAATTCTTATTGGAATGATCCCAATGTTTTCCTTGTGCAAATCAAAGAGATTTTAACAAGAAATAGCAACCATGCAGTAATGAAACAAATAGTCAAACACAAAGCAAGCAACAGTAGCAGACATTAAGATTTACGACAAAATCCCCTAATTGTGAGGGTAAAAACCATGGGACCGAAATCCAAATGATCCACTATCAACAATGAAAATGGGTATAATGTTTTTCTATCTAGTCATAATTAGATGATGAACATCAAGAAAGTTCTTGAATTTCAACAACAAAAACATCAATACAATGGATAGAAAACAAGATGTTTCTCACTAAGAGTGGAATAACAACAAGGAAGTAAGAAGAGATGTTGAAAAACATATTTGTTTTCATTTCAGCCTTTGTAAATCTTCTTCTTCTTTTCAAAAACTTCGTTCTCAAGACTCTTTTCTTTCTCTAATACTTTTCTTAGAGAACTGTTAGAGTTGAGAGAATAGTAAGTGAGTTATTCCAATTTGTAGGGTAGTCAAAGATGTATTAACTTGCAAGACAAGCCAAAAAATACAAAGGCCATTTTGATTTTCCTTTTTGACCTTTTACACTTTTTTTTTTTGTCTTTATTAATTTGTGGGTCCCACCTCATGAGGAGGACAATCCAACAATTCTGACCTATTGGTGTCTTTAGATTGGGACTCAAGTAAGCTAATGAAACTGAACAGTGTAGTATGTGCGTTTGTATTAGATTTCAGTACCTTGATTTTGGAGACTGCACCGAGAAGCAAGTTTGATTTAAAAAAGAAAAAGGTTTATTGGTTCCTATATTACATTAGGAACTCAATCTCTTAATTTCAGATTCTGTGTTATTGTAGTAATTAATATGTGCAACTTGGCTGATCAGGGGAGATTATCACACTTCATTATTTTTTTCTTTCCTTCAAACTTATGTAGGTTCATTTTGAACAGTGAAACTACACTCATAATCTACCCGTTCTTCATGTTTGGTTAAACAATTGTCTGTTAGGCTCAGTTTGGAAAGAGTACAAATACAAATACATATAAAATAATATAAAATGCAAAATTTTGTACTCTACAAATTTGAATTTGTACTCCCTCCAAACTGAGCCTTAGACATGCACCTCCTTGTTGCGCTACTATTCAATAATTAATTATGGGTTGAGGATTATCCATGCATTGGATTTGCCCTAGCCTGTTTCTAATGGAAGTTTTCAATTCATCATCACCGTATTCCTTTTATCACAAGGAAGGTTGCCTTTTCAGAAGAGAAAAGAGACCAAAGAACACCTCTTCAAAGTGGGATGGGAGGAAATGAATCTTAGTTCTGAAGCTTGAAATTACATATGGTCAAGGTTCAAGGTATAGATAGGTGATATGTAAAAATTATGTATCGCCTGATTCCAAACATCAATACTCCCTAAAAATAGCAGTATTTCATAAAAATAGCTTTGTAGTTTTCTGATAGGTCCCAGTCAAAGGTAGAGTTGAAAGAGTATTCTACTTAGGGTGAGAATGAAACCCACAAGATTTTTATTTAATTTTCAACACCACTTCAGCTGGTTGTTGGTGTATAAATACAAGAAGAACTTAACTAATTACCACTAAACTAGCCCCTAATTATGGGATAATCCCTTCTAACTAACTGACAGATTCCTATGCCATAGTCTAACAAGTTAACCTCTTTAACAGATTGACCTATTCTTATGCAGCAGACTAACAAACTAACTCTCTTAACAGAATGACTGATTCTTATGGCAATGGGCTAGCAAACTAACTTCTTTGACCGACTCTTATGCAACAAAAAGAACTGACTAAACAACTATTTGCTGATGTAGATCTTCCAACCATACGTCGAAGGTTCAGGTTACGTGATATTTGTATGGGCCATGCGTCTATCATTGCCCCCGTCTTTCAGAGGGACCTTGTCCTCAAGGTCCAATTTGATGTATTTGTTCCGTAGCTTGTCGAAGGTTGGTGTGAGCTCCCTCTTCGTCATCTGTTTCACTTTCGTCATAATTTCCTTCAAGCAATAGCAACTGCGGTCCTTTGCATTTGTGCCCTAGTACAAATTTCTCATTGCAATTAAAACAAAGGCCTTGAGCACGCCTCCTTTGCATCTCAGTCCATGTGAGTCGTTTCATTGGTGAAGCAGACTTCAGTTTCATTGGAGAAGAGTCGACAGTGGTCCTATTGAATGAACATGTAGCCTTCTCTTGACGGTTTAGCTGCTCATCTCGCATCTTAGCCAAACTGATGGCTTCTTTCAAGGATTTTGGCTTAAACATCCAAATCCCATATGCTATTTCAATTTTAAGACCTCCCATAAAGGTGTCCACCAATGCCTTTTGAGTCCACCCTTGTACCCGATTTCCCAACCGTTCGAACTCTTTTTGATAATCACGTAAGGAGCCCACCTGTGTAATCTTTGACAATGCTTCGTCAAAGTCTTCACATTCGGTAGGACCAAATCTTGCCCACAAAGTTCCTCTTGAAAAATTTCCCATGTCACCTCTTTGCCTTCTTCCTTATAGGATCTTCTCAACCATTGCCACCATTGATTAGCCTCGCCTTCCAAATGGAAAGAACTAAGGACACCTTGTGAGATTCAAGGGTGCCTTGGTATTCAAAAAATTGATCTACTCTTGTGAACCATTCGGTGGGGTCATCTCCTGCAAATCGAAAAAACTCCAATTTGGCTAGTTTGGAAGAGAACAATTGTCGTCCCACTTCAGAGTTGTCTCGAGATTCTTCTCTCATGTTGCGAGAATGCCCGGTAGGCGAGTTTGCCTTAAATTCGAGGTTGTTGGCAGTCGATGCAGCACGGTTGGAGAATAGAGCTTCCAATAATTTGTTGATGGCATGTTCTAACTGATGGAACTTATCAGTTATTCCTGCCTCCATACGACTAAAGCTATCTTGGAGTCCTCCAAGTCCAACCTCTAAACTCTCAATTCTCTCTTTGTTAGTAGCCATGGTGTCTAGCTCTGATACCAATTGATAGGTCACAGTCAAAGGTAGAGTTGAAAGAGTATTCTACTTAGGGTGAGAATGAAACCCACAAGATTTTTATTTAATTTCCAACACCACTTCAGCTGGTTGTTGGTGTTTAAATACAAGAAGAAAACTAATTACCACTAAACTAGCCCCTAATTATGGGATAATCCCTTCTAACTAACAGACAGATTCCTATGCCATAGTCTAACAAGTTAACCTCTTTAACAGATTGACCTATTCTTATGCAGCAGACTAACAAACTAACTTTCTTAATAGAATGACCGATTCTTATGGCAATGGACTAGCAAATTAACTTCTTTGACCGACTCTTATGCAACAAAAAGAACTACTAAACAACTATCTGCTGATGTAGATCTTCCAACCATACGCCGAAGGTTCAGGTTACGTGATATTTGTATGGGCCATGTGTCTATCATCTTCATGCTCCTTGATGAATATCAAGTTTCGAACTTCTTCATTCTCCCAAATTCGCTGTATTTTGCATCGCCCACCCTGAAAATCAATATATACATTACGATACATATCAATACTTTGAACCTTACATTTGGCAAGGGGCATTCTCTGTACATCCATCTCAACGAAACCAAATTTCCCACGTTTTCATGTCCCCCACCTGCATTGATTTTAGGTCGTCTAATTAGGTATCCACCTTACTCCCGTCCTAAAGCTCCATTGAATAACAGACTTCCTTTTGGTATGGATACATTTGGTTCCAATATGAAGGCTTACCATGGAATGATGTACCAGTAGGGGGCTGCTGCAAATGGATAGGATCAAATCGGATATAGGCAGATCTGAATTTTATTTGTTTATATTTGAATATGAATTGATCATACCCATCGGATATCTAGAAGTTTCAATTCGGATTATAATTGGATTTTCAACAGTATAATTAAATTAGACTAAAAATGATTTTACTATCATAATAAAATGAGCTAAAAATGATTTAATATCATAATATCATAATTTATGAACAAAATGAATTGAAAGTTTCTTGTATAAAATTTGAGCCTATGATAATTTAGTGAAAATATAACATTGAGACCAATGTCAATGATAAATCTAATATAATTTTAAGTATATATGAGCATATACATGTAAATCGGATTGGATGGGAGTAGATCCATATATGATCCAATTGCAAACGGATCAGATTTGAATTCGGATAATCTGGTACCATTTCCAGCCTCATATACTAATAGCTCTTCATCTAGTGTTCCATACTAGAACCAGATTCGATCTTATTCAAATTTGAATACTACTCGTTTTAAGTCGGATCCAAAGAATTCGCTTAAATTGGAGTGTTAATTCTTCAGAATGGATTGAGATTTGGGATTTAGATGATATCTATTTTTGTCTATTTATAATATATATTATAATTTTTTCTTTATGTTTAATTTAGTAGAATTATGGTAGTTTTATACAGATTATATTAGGGTCAGATTAGTCATGGGTTATTAGAGACTTAAGGTTTGAAACAGGAGAAGGGTGCATGCCGATCTTAATTTGGATTAGTTGAACGTGATGGCTATGTAGCGGGATGTGAAACCAATGATAATACCTCATGCCAGTCATAAATGTTAAGTGACAGTGAAAAGTTGTGTTCCATTTGTATTTTATGACTGGTATAGAGTGTTATTATTGGTTCCACAACCTGCTAAATAGCTATTGCATTCAACTAACCCAATCTTGTCAGGGCTAATCTTGTACCTCCACTGTGGGAGAGATGCCTCGCGAATCCTTGTTATGCTCTAAGTAATTCTAGTGAGGAGATCAGTATGATTTAGAAGATGTATATGCGTTGATCGTTAGGGGCAGAGGCCGTTATCCAATGTTGGTTCCAGTTATCTGGGGTCTTGAGAGGAGTGGATTAGATATAGACCTAACCTTAGACACTTTTTGAACAAAGTGGTTGTTCTCAGACTCAAACATGCATTATTACGCTTGCCAGCCTGGGTTTATACCATTACACCAAATAATGACCCCTACAAACAAAGATGAGGAGACATGGGATAAACAAAATAATAAGTATAGAGGTTGAATTGGACATAGAACTGGAAAAAGGAGAAGATCACATGTTAGAGGTTCGATTGCAGTCAAACTAGAGGTTGAACCATGATAACGTGGCATACACATATATTTTACCGGTCATATAAATACTACATATAATATATTTCACAATAAAAGACTGGGGTTTAAGTCCCTTAACTCATATTTTCTTCAAAATAAGTGTGTATTAAAGCAACAAATTAATACATTAAAATGCATAAATAAATGCAAACAAAGAGTTGGTTTTATGACCTGAGCGGTATTATAAAACTAGGATTGGTTCATGGTTTTCTGATTAAACCAACCAGTCAAAGCAGTTTTAACTGGTTTATTATAAAGTACAGTTTTCAGTGTATAACCAAACCAGTCAAAGGGTCAGGTCACGATTTAACCGGTTCGACTGACTGATCTGGTCTGGTTTTCTAAACACTGCTATTTTCCGTCCTACATCTACAAGGTTGAAAACAAGCTTACCCATATCCAAGGGATTCAAAATGACTATTGAATAATATAGGTAGGATGACTATTTGTTGTCAAGATAATGGTACTGGGAATAGTTTAATAATTTTTTAGTCTATGATGTAGTCCATGTAATTGTACAATATTGAATAATATAGGTCTTGTTTTTAATCTCTTAGCAAAAAACGACTTTGTTTTTAATCATGGTTCGGAATTTTGATATTAAAAAATGTTTTGCCGTGTAGAGATGGAGAAATTTTGAGAATATTTTGCTCAGATATTTAACAAATTTAAATAAATCAAATAATTACTAAAAATACAGAATTTGTTAATAAAACTTCAAGGATCATTAAAAGGCATATTTGCACATTTGAGGGCCAAAGTAAATCATAGCAGAAACTTTGTATATCAAATAATAGAATATTAAGAGACTTGAATATGTATCTTCCTTTTTAGTGTTTTAGCCATCTACTCTTAAATAGATATGTCATTCACTTATCATCTTCACCTTTTAGTCTTTTTTGTATTTTTGTTTTTTGAGTAATAATGAATTAGTGAACAATATTTAGGAAAAAAATATGTCAATCATCTAATCATAGAATCCCCATTTGTTCTTTCAAGAAAACACTTTTAAATTTTTTTACTGATTTAACAAAATATCAAAAAAAAATCTTGATGATATTCTAAAACTTCAAATCTTGGATGTATAATTCATCAATGAAATTTGAAATGTTTTTGATATAAATGTATCAGATATAAGAGAAAAAAAATCTTAGAATGTCGAAGATCCATAAATCCAAAATTTTAAGAAAAATAATAGGCAATTACTATCTTTTAATTACTAAATCAATTGTTGTTTATTTTATTATTTTTACTATTTTACATTTGTAACTATCAAAAAATAAGTCAACTTATCTTAATGTCTTAATATGCTAGCTAATTACTATATAGCTTCTTAAAAATTGTTGATGTAAATAAGTTAATTTTAAATAATATCTTATTTCTACAAATAATAAATATGTGATTATTTATTGCAAACTAAATTGTTATAAATATTTTACATAAATATATACACGGGGGTTGGTTTTTATTGTAGGTAACATTTAAGGATGCTGAAGCAAGGAAGGCGAGATCAAATCAGCCCCCCATCAGATTGCCTCCCACAACATCCCATAGCACATCTTCACCGTGTATTGGAAACATCTCCCGATAATAATATCAGAAATGATGATGTCATCATAGGGAGATGTTTATAATACATAGCGGGGATGTGCTGTGGGACGTTGTGGGTAGACCTGGTCATGGGTCGGGTTAGGCTAGCCTTTCACTCCATATTAATAGATTTTTCTAAGGCCTGAGCTCGAGCCCGACCCAACCATCGGGCCTACAACTTGGGCCCGATCCTAGCCCTCATAAAAAGCCCGAAGTTCGGGCCTGGGCCCGAACCCAAAATTTAGCCCATACTAGTGGCTGAATATATATATATATAGAGAGAGAGAGAGAGAGATAAATTATAAAGAAAAGAATAAAAAATGTATATATTAAATTATAAATATGTATTTCAATAAATGTTTTATATAATATATAAAATACATATTATATAATATATAAAATACATATTATATATTTTATAAAATATATAATGCTGAGTTGGGTCGGGCTCGAGCCGGGCTTTTTTGATAAATCCTGAGCCCGACCCGAAACATAGTCGGGCTTACTGCGTTAGGCCCGAGGTCAGGCCCGTGGGCCTAATTACATGACCAAGCCCGACTGGGGTGCGGGCCGGGCCATCGGGCTACCCGACCCATGAACATGTCTAGTTGTGGAGGGCTGATTTGAACCTACGAGGGCCCCACACCAATGATCGTAAAGTGAGAGCGTTGGAGAGAGAGAGGAGAAGCTGAAGTGATGACTGGTGGCACGATTGTAAATAACGAGCATTTTAAAGGCAATTGTAAAGGACTGTTTTGGTGGTACAAATATAAATAGTGGGCATTTTAATGGCAATCGTAAAAGGAAGTTATGTGCGAATCCATTTTTTTGCACGCTCAATTGTACAATATTTCGTTTTAACATATCTATATAAAAATATTAAGCTGAAATGAGTATCTAAGAAGGCCTTGAGGATGAGGGAAATGAAACTTAACATTATTTTTTGCCTTTTTTCATAAAAATTATAAGAATGCCGATCTCTACCAATTCTCTTTTTTTTGCTTTTTTTCTTTCAAATTCAAGAATGCCACTCTCTCCCTCTCTCTCTCTCTCCTTTTAAATTACAAGAATGCCACTCTCTTTAATTGAGGGAGACCTCAGCTCAGCATCTCGGTTGCTAGGGGACCTACAATCAAAGGTAGTCGAGTTCGATCCGAGCTGAGCTCAAGCTCAAGTTTCTAATTCAAATCGAGCTTGAGCTAGATGATACATCGACCACTGAGGGAGACCTTGGCTCAGCACCTTGGTCACTGAGGGAGACCTCAGCTCGATACCTTGTCAACTAAGGGAGACCTTAGCTTGACACCTCACCTACTAAGGAAACCTTAGTTTGGCACTTCCACAGTTGAGGGAGACCTTGATTTGGCACCTCGGCAATTGAGGTAGATCTCGGCTTAGAACCTCGACTGCTTGAAAGACCTACAATCAAAGGTAGTTGAGCTTGAACTTCTGAGTTTTCGACTCAAACCGAACCGAACTCGAGCTCAAACTCAAATATCTAATTCAAATTGAGCTTGAGCTTGATTGTAGTAAGATAATTGCTTTTTATTATTTTATTTTTATAAATTACCAATCCAAGAATAAAAGAAAATCATTTTTTATGCATAAATTATTGACGGATCAACGGATTCGATAGACTTTTTGATAAATCCTACAAGTCAATATATCCTTGTGTGTAAAAGACCAAATAAATCTATTGAACATTGAAAGATAATTCAAATGAATTTCCTTCCTTTCTAATGCAAGATCTCATGTGTTTTTGCAAATCTCTCACAAGCAACCAGGTTGATGATGGAAAACTTGAAAGTGAAAATGACAAGATATACTGAAACCAGAAATTCCACCACTATGTGGTCCATGTCTTCGGCCCCACACTGATCATATTGACCGGCACAAACATAAGTAATTCAACCAGTACGTGGTCCATTTTTTCGGCACGATAAGATGATATTGACCGGCACAATACCCATAGGTGCCATTGTATAGTACACTGCAGTCCACAAATTTGAAATTACAGCCCCTGATAGATAGTCTATTAGTAGCCCCCTACAAATTACATCCCTAATAAAGAATATCTCCGTATTTTTTTAGGGAGAATGAAGGTTCAGCCCCAGGGTCAGAATTTTTAGGTTCAAAAGTATATTTGGGGTCGGTGTTAATTCGGAATTAATGTCAATTCATGAACGGGTATGAGTGAATAGAGTGTGGATTTTTGACTTTTTGAGTCTACAAATTTCGGGTGGGTATGGGCATCAATTCCAAGTTTGGCACCTACCCCAAATGTACTTTGATCCTACAAATTCTGTCCTTGGGCTGAACCATCATTCTCCCTAAAAAATATACAAAAAATGATAATCTGTTAAATGGTCCAATAATTTAAGGGGTCATTTGGCATTTTTTTTGGAAAAATCTTCTGGTAGTTCTAACAATTAAAAGAGGCATTGAGCTTTTGCATTAAGATCTAAGCAGTCTGAAGTCTGTTTAATTAATATGTGTCTTTCTGTGTGAAAACAAATAGAAAAAAAAATCACAAAAGCTCCATTTAGAGCTTCCCAAAAATCGCCCGATTTAGGCTTCTCACGTCTTTTCAATGCATTGGCTTTTAATGGCTAGACCTGCCACAAAGCAAACGGGAAAAGACCAGATCACAATTTATGATAAGTATTTCCTAGGTCACATTTACCCAGGTAAGTGTATTTTGTCCAAGTAAGTTTTATGTATTATCATTTTTATCCTTGTAGTTTTTTTCTCTTTTAAACTTTTTTAATGAACAATTTTGTCTCATTAGTTACATTTTAATATCCCCACCCCCCGGAGTGGGAAAGTAACGTACCCACCACTAGATGAGTATCACTTACCTAAGTGGTGCCCAAGGGAAAGTTGTTTTACCGTACAAAAGCCACGTTACTGAAACACAAATGTAGAAAAGTTAGTCAACTCCCAAAAAACCCATCTATTTGCAGTATAAATTTATTGATTAAATTACTTAAAGTACCCCTAAGGTATCTAAAAATTACATAAAATACTCTTAACGTTTTAGAACCTACTTAAATTATCGGTGAAATTTTTAGAAATTCACTTTTCATTACCTCTTCAATTAGATTTGACCAAAAAATAATCTTGCTCTTAACTATTCTTCAAATTTTCAAAAATTATACCAGACCAAAGGGGTAGCTGGAGGGCTGAAAACAATACCACATAGATAGAATAGTAGAGTTTGGATTTCCTCTTCACTAGGGCTGTTCACAAATAAAACCGACCAACCCGGCCCGACCCAATCTAAGTTGGCCGGTTTTTCTTCACTATCGATCGGTTTCGGGTTGCAAAGATGAACAAACCGAGTTATGTGAAAAAATATCTGTTAAATATAGATGTTTTAGCTTTAAATAATAAATATATCTGAAAAAACATATGTTTTGAAATATGTCAGATATATATTACTAGAAATTTGAAAATATATATTTCGATATATTTGTATATATGTTTTGGTTTTAAATATATATTTCCAGAAAAAATATTCTGAAATATTATATATAATATTAGCACTTTGACTTCATGTGCATTGCACAAACTTGGAGTTGGTTGAAACCCAAATCGACTCAAACCAACCAGGTCGATTTTACTTAATAGGTGGTCGGTTTTGGTTTGGTCTATAGGTAACCCGACTAGGTCGGGTCAGTTGAAAAAACACTACTAAACCGACCCAACCCGACCTGTGAACAGCTCTACTCTTCCATACTTGTATGTATGTTTTCATTCATGGGGACATGTTTCCAATGCACAGGTGCAAGTGCTATGAGGCAGGTGTGAGGAGGATTCTATGAGGAGAAAATCTGGATTCAAAATAGTACTAACATAACAGGCATGAGAAAATAATTGAAACAAAGCAGAGAAAGAAATCAGCATATACAATAAGGGATGTCCAAAGGAAACGCAAATCATGAAGCCTCTTATATAAGTAGTGACTGCCTAGATGATAATATCGTTCAGTGGCAAATAATTTGGGCAGGTCCATCCTGAGCCCAAACCGTCCCAACCTGAAATTTTACACGGATTGGGCTCAGGCCCAAGAATTTGGGCTTTTTTTATATATTTACATATATTTATGCAACTATACACATTTATATATACATATGTATATATTTATATGTATATTTGCATATATATATATATATATGATATTCAAAAACCTTAGGGGCTGATTAAACTATGATATCGGAAAGACATCATATTTAAAAAACTTGTGACCAATAAACTGGTATCATAAATGTAATAACCAACCAGACGGTATTTATCCAAATTCATTGATGGATTTGATTGATCAAAACTCTTCTGGTACCATGTCTTTTGGCATCATAGATTTTTCCCTTTAGGTAATTTACCTTTTTATTTCATATGTTATTTTGTTTGTTTACAATGTAAAGAAAAATCTATAATATCATAAACACATGATAGGAAAAGAGCTTTGACCAATTAAAACATCCCATGAATTTTCATTTTCATGAATACCACCTGGTTGGTCACATATGGCTTTAAATTTGTTCGGTATCATGTCTTTTTCAGTATTATAGTGAAACCCTTCTTATAAAATAAAATAAAACTCTAAAGCAAAATAGAGCAAACTCCAAAGCAAAGAAAAGGTAAACCCACATTTGCATTTTTCACACTTGTACTTTGGTACATTTACATTAATGCAAAATGTAATTAAATCTTGTGTGAATAATTGACGCACCGAAAGAAATAATTAAAAGTTGAAGTTTATTTGGCTGGATTTCAGTACAAAGTGGGTGGACTTTCTGCCCGAAGTCACTTCAAATTCCGTCTCTTAATTGATTCCTTGATATCTATTAAAGTTGAGAAATGTAGATAAGCAAGCACGGAGAACCGCGTCAGTTGGTAGGACTTCAGAAGTTTCTCCTTTTTTTAAGGGTTGGACTACATTATTTGGGTCATTTCCTACAACCACCGAACAATGTCATTAATGTATTTTCATATATAGAATTGTTGATTTGAAGCTTCATTTTGGAGTTTTTTGAAATGGGTTGATATTTTACAGTGCTTAATGGTGTCTATGTGTTATAAATGTCTTTATTAAATGTATTTTTCGCTTTTGCAATCATATAAGTACAAAATGTTTACTGAATAAACATAAACAAAACTAAACACCTTCAGAGTTTTATATTGATACTTCATATGAATCTTATATATACATCTCAGCTTGCATTAGGAACATCTTCCATATTTGTCAAGAAAAGATGATCTGAATATACGGCTGGGATGGGTTGTTGTATGCGCTCTGTGGGGTGCCATGTTAATTCCAATTATGGAGGTGATCATGCTCAGCTACATGGTATATTTGCTATGAATCTTGAATCTCTCTATTGCTCGAACTGCTTCTAACATCATGTAAAGGTTATAACTGTATACCCAGATAGTTGGGACTAAATTTATGTAATGGCCTTTTATCTAGATTAATAAATGTGTATAATAATTTCAGATTATAATGATGATGATGATGAAGACACCTTTTGAAGTTTTGGATTTCAGTTGTTCCCTCCCACCATTAGCATATTATTAAAACACCTTTATAGTGCAACCGTTTTACTTAAATGAACTTTCATTATGAATCATCATTTGTATTTTTGTTTGGGAATGGCCACATGATCTCTTAAAATCATGGTTTAAAGTATTGATACGATACGTTTCGAAATGCCTATTTCCAGGTGTTTTGGAATCCTAACTTGTTTTTAATAATAAAAAATATATTTTTAGCTTTCTAAAAAACCAAAATTTGAAAAAAAAAAAGAGTTTTGGCCGTTTTTAAGTACCGATACGATATTGCCAATATGTGTATCGTATCGATACTTTGAACCTTGCTTAAAACGAGTGCGAGATCAGCTTCTGTCAAGGCAAGCCTATGCGCACACCATAAAACACATAAACAGGGAGATATTCTCAAATGCAAGGCTGTAAAGGCTACTTGAACAGACTTTGCCCTGACTGAAGCCGAATTCAACGAGTACAACATGAAAAGGCATGAATTGAGGGAGTTGACATTGGTGCCCCACAGCACATCCCAACTATGTATTGGACACATCTCCCAATGACAAATATGGAAGATGTTCCCAATGCATACTAGGGTGTACATGGTGGAGTATCTGTGGGGGGTGCCCTATGCGGGCTGATGTAATTTCAAATTCAGGGTTTTTTATTCTAAAAATAGTCCTAATAGCTCTTTTATAATGAGTTCACATCTGTGCCCCACAATGTCCCATAGTGCATCTCCGCCGTACATTGGGAACATCTCCTGATGATGGGGAGATGTTTCCAATGTAGGGCGGGAATATACTGTGGGACGTTGTGAGGTACAGATCTGAACTCTCTTATAATTTGGTCTGATGAGAAAGGCATAAAACATTTATAATGCTAGAACCGCCAGGAATAATAAAAAACCTGAATCACCTTTTCGGTTTTTCCATTTATTTTAAGAGATCACTTTATCATCCCCAAATGGAAATATAAATGATTCCTCACGAAAGGTTGATTAAATAAATGGTTGCAAATTATAAGCGTATTTTAATAATACACAACCATAGAGTAGGTTTAAGTAAATAACCCTTTTTTTCTATGATTACATCCTGAAACGACTTGCGACCAACTTTCCATGCGTGTAGTTTATTTGTGGTCAATCGCCAACAAATATGTCTAATTCCAATCCGAATAATTTAAAAAAAAAAAAAAAAACAATTCCACAAATCGACAGCCCAACTTCCTTCCTGACTTTGTCAGCCTCTTGAGTCTGGACCTGGACTCAGCCTTTGATTCCTTTCTTTGCCGGGCTTTAACCGGACCTGGGCCCACATCCTCATAGCGAACCTGATGGTGGGCCATGGTGATTAATCTCCACGATATGGGCCTATCTGCCTAACCCATTAGGATGTTAAAACAGATAAAGAGTTTATTTATTACAATTTTCAAGGTGATCCATGGATCAAATCCATGATAATGGTACAAACTACAAAGGCCTCCCATTACTTAAAAAAAAACCTTCAAATTCTGTTGTCTGTTGAGTTGGGCCCACGTCAGATGAGCCCACTCAAGAATGGATGCGAAGGGCATCGTCGATCTGAGATGAGAGCACTGGGAGGTGGCCCTTCTCCTGCAGGCTCTTCACCGTTTCGCAGAGACACTGCGTCACCGGCGTGAACTCAAGCCCCAGGTCCCTCAGCCTCTGGTTCGTGAACTTGTAGGGCTTCGCCCTTGGCTTCACCTCATCTGAGCACCTGTAGTGAACAGTCCACACATCAACATCAGGGTTTGGTACTTTGATAAGAAACCACTCCAGTAATGTAAACAGAATCCAACGGGGGACCATTTGATTTGGACTGGTGGTCCAATATCCGAATAGGCGGGGCCCAGTTGGAACTGTGGGTGTTGGTGGTGATGACGGAGGGAGCTACATCGGGGGTAGGTGGGGATGCTTTCCCTCCAAGTGTTTTTGGATACTACTTTAATTGATTGATTGGAGTTTAGAACCCAACGTCAAAGACCATGAAGGTAGTAAAAGGTAGGTTTACCTACTACTGGAAATAGAAGGCCTTCTTCTTTGTTTTGTGCTTGTTCATCAAGCTCCCATTTTGGATTATTTCCTTGTGTGAAAATTCAAAAAGACCAAGACAGATAAAGGGGTATTATTGTCTTTTTATGAAAATTTCTTTTGGGTTTAATTAATTAACTAAAAAAAGATGGAATTTACCTATAATTGAAAAATAGATGGAATTTACCTATAATCGAAAAGATGGAGATTAGAGTTGGGAGCCCATTGGGCATAATGATGATGAAGATGATGGCTTTAAATCCAAAGGTTAGAATCTAGAATGTCTTCAGCAGTTCGATTCATCTCTACGCTTTGTCCAATACCCGAGACCCGAGACCCGAACCCACCACGATGAGATCCAAAGAGAAAGAGATTCTAATATTTTATTCTGTTTTACTGTAGTAGTAGGTAAAAGGATCCATTTGCCATCCAAGTGGAAATGATCCTCAGCCCATAATGGGCTCTGGGAATCAGTGCATCAGAAGCCCATAAAGTATTTGGGTGCGCCGGCCCATAAACGCTTGGCAGTTAGCACGTTATTCCTCATCCGACGTAAGATCTGGCGTAACGATGACGGGGGACAAGGTTACGAGTTACGAGTCACGAGCTACCAACTCGTGACTCGTGAGTATTTCATTATTGCAACGTCATGTTGACCATGACGCCATTGCTGACAATTATGAGGATCGACGGAATTCAGTCAATTCACATATGCGCCACAAGGGAGTACCACAAACACCCCAGAGCATAACCCAATCGTGTATTGGGAACATCTTCCACTGATAATTTCGGGAGATGTTCCCATTTGTAGGGCGTAGATTTGATCTCGGATTGACGGTGAACTTACTTCATCGGAATGGGATATTCCCGGAAATACTTGGCCAGAATCTCGACGACCTCGCCGCGGTGCAGTACGCTCTCGGCGCAGAGGTACCGTCCACAGGCAGAGGGCATCTCGAAGACCAGTATGTGAGCCAGGGCTACGTCCTTCACGTGCACGTACGCCTGAACGGAGTTGGCATACGTCTTGGCCGAGCCGGTGAGGTACTTGAGTATGTGGATGATGCTGGCGTTCACTGTCGACTGGAGCAACGGGCCCAAAACCAGCACCGGGTTCACCACCACCAGGTCCACCCCTCTCTCCTCCGCCACCGCCCACGCCGCCTGCTCCGCCACCGCTTTACCGTAGCAATACCAATTCTGCCCAACATGCAACCGAGTCAGTTTGAACGTTATCGTGAAAGATAGATGGACGAGATGGTCAATGAGAAGGCCCTCCGACCTTGGTGTTCTTGCAAAACTCGAGGTCGCTCCAGCACGTCTCGTCCACGACCTTGTCCGGGCTTCGATTGGGGTCCATGTAGACAGCTCCGATCGAGGACGTGAAAACCACGCGACGAACTTTGGCTTCTGCCGCCGCGTTAATTACATTTCTGGTTCCGTTCACGGCAGGCTCCACCATTTGCTCCTTCACCGCCACCACCATACCACCAACGTTGTCGTCAGAACACGTTAATTAACAGAGATAAAAGAAAGAGAAGACACAGAATCCCAAGCTTACTGGGTCATCAGTGACAGGGGAGGCAGTGTGGAAAATTCCGTCACATCCATTAATAGCGGCGCGAAGGCTCTCGTAATCGAGAAGGTCGGCTTTGCAGAGAGTCAATCTCTCCTTGGCCCCTTCCAGCTCCCATAGATGAGCGTTCTTCGAGTCGTCTGTAATTAACAAACAAGATACCTAATCATCAAAAGAAATAGAAATTGAGAGATCAACGCAGAAAGAGATCAGACCCAATTGCCCAACCTGGGTTCCTAGCAGTTCCTTTGACGGTATAACCCCTCTCCAAGAGAAGCTTAACAATCCAGGAAGCAATAAAACCTCCCGCACCCGTAACACATACAGTTTGGCCGGAAACTGAAGCACCTTCTACCGGCATCTCGCCTTTTTCCGGCCAAAATGTGTTTGATTAACGAGACGAGGGGTGTATAATATAAAGAGAAGTATGGATGAAGAAAAGGTGATGGGTGACCGGTTGCAGTGGAGACATGTAAATATTTATACGCACAAGAAATGGAGAAAACGTCGACTAACCTAACTAGGGTTAGTGTGTCCCTCTGAGGGAGTTGGTGAGGAAGCAACCATGGTTAATTCTGGTGGTGGTTGACGATTAAAAGACCCAAAATCTCCAAGAAGCGATGGTGACGGAAACTGGATTGTCCCCAGCACGATGGAGTGAAAATGCCAAACGATGAATGGTTTGGTGGACTGGAAAATGACAATTTTTAATCGAAAAAAAATGCAGGAATACATAGGTGGTGGGAATATCTTTGTAGTAGTGAGGTGCTTATTAGTTTTGTAGGACCATGCACTGCACTGAGTTCAGATCGCGCCCCACATGCACATCGTATTGTGTATTGGGAATATCTTTCGTATTTGTTTGTGAGGGAGAGATATTCTCAATATACGGCTGGGATGGGACTTGTGAAACTTGTATGAGGCGCTCATGCGAATTCCCATGCGTCCATAACTTATCTCAATCCCTGCACACCCAACATCCATGGAGATTGGAGACCCATGGTTTTGTGGTAGAATCTGAACAGGATGATTGACCTACACAAACCAGCGTTATGTGTGCTATTGTTCGTTGGATCTTCAGGATCAGCACTTCCCTGGACCCACCATCAATAATTCGCCGTGCCATCTTCAAAAGTGAAGTCTTAATTAACGGCAGTTTCTTCTTGTTCGTCTTCTTCCTCCGACCGTGGAAAATAAATGGTCAAGTAGCTAGTTGGGCGGGAGCAACTTTTAGTCGGGGCGCTGCCACATGCCTAAATGATGGTTGTAATGAATTTGTGTTTGATGTAATTGTTTATTAATACTAATACAAATTATTTATTAGTGTAATGAATTTGTATTAGTACTCTTTTCGCATTGAGCCTAAGTAAGTTCATGATTGAAGGGTCCAAGTAAGTGATGGACCCAAAGCTCCAACAAATGCGAACTCGAATTCATGATTCTAGATGACCTTCTTTTGAACGCAACCTTTTTTATGGAAACATGGTTCATTGATGTAAAGCATAACATGTTGATGGTTATATGTTGTGTCTCACATACTAATATGGCTCTAATTACAATTTCTTTATTTAATAATGACCAAATGAAAGGAGTCCCGAAGGGAGCCACCCATATGGGCTTTTCTTCCTTTAGAGTGACTACTGATAAATTAAAAAAAAAAACAGTGCTTTGGGTTGCCTTACTTGGTGCTTAAGAGTAGCCAAACACTTTGTATGCATTGGAGATTGTGGGATGACACCATTTGATGGTGGTATACCAAGAAGAACACACAATATGACCTGAAATTTGAACAGAAGAATTTAGAGGTCTGCAACAAGGGTTAATATGTACTATGGATCGAAGTAAAAATAATTAAGTAAAAGATTTCAGTAATTGGCTAAAGAAAAGGATGAAAGAAGGTTTGCTTACCAGGAAACCCAAGAGAAGTAAATCATAATGGAAAGACGGTGGTTTCCTCAAATTGAACTCTCTCTATTGAGAAAGTTGGGATGCTACACTGTGGTCAAAATAGTAAAGAACTGCAATCATTGTTGCTGGAATAAAAGCTCCAACTATAAAGAGAATGGGCACATCTAGCATCTCCTGTCAATTTTAAGAACAAATTATCAGTACTAGTTCTTCATAATGGACCAAGATCTGTATGGGCTGCACAAATAGAAAATCAAGAAAAAAACAGCAAGCAATATAAACAAGAACAAATTGTTCCTTTATCAACATTAAAAAAAAAAATCAGGAAATGCAAGGGTGATTTGGACATGCCTTGATTACTGTCCAATTCTCATAGGCGCCTGGTGACCATGGATTTGGGCTGAAGAGGTGCCGAGGGATCCCTCTTGGAACACTACCAGATGGTATGCAGGAAACAGCAGTCCACACTAGAACCATCGATGGCACACCATAGTCTGCTAAGAAGCCTCATAGCGAGCCTGCAAAAGATTTATTTTCATATTTTCTGTAAAGTGGATAAAATCATGTCTGCAAGAGAAGGGCCACCAGTTCTCATTCACAATTGTGTTAAGAACCATGACTTATTGCCGGAATGGATGGACAAGATGCCTCTCTTTCTTTCAGTCAAGTAAGAAGAAGTACTGCTAAAGTTGCTCTAGAACAAGTCAGTTCAAGCATAAACTAAATCCAAAACATGCTTACCAGATCCATATCGCCACAGTCATGCTTTCCGACTTCTCAGTGCAGTAAGCAGAAGGCCAGATGACAAAACTAAAGCAAACATCCCATTTTCAAACCTCCATGAAGGTAAAAACTCCATTAAGTTTGGATTTTCTCTTTGGGGTATAAGAAACTCATCCACAATGCCCTAAAAATCCAACACATGAGTTGAAATTGGAATCAATCTACCAAGTTGCATCCAATTGATCATTTATGACAAAATGCACAGTCTCTATGTATTCCTTCATCTTTTTTAATTTTACATTAACCCAAGAAAAATAATCGATTAAAAAAACTAAGCACTATAATCTTACTTTAATAGCTTGCTGCATGAAGAACATTGCAATAAGCAGGCCAAACAGTTCCCCTGCCAATCAGGCAAACCTATTGATAATAGAACAAGCTCCTAAAATACCCAGCAAGAACAGCAAGATTGCAGTCCATACACATACCCTGCCAAAAGATCATGTAAGTTCTACTACAAAGAGTTTTGGTCCCAAATCAAGTCTGTCTTTGGCAAAGTTAAACATGAATGTGGACATAACAAGCACAGTAGGTTCTGCCACTCCAAGAATCAGCAAAGGCTGACCTCCAATAATAGTGTATAATCCCACACAAAGCAGTAGATGCCAATGTCTGAACTGCTGTTAGAATCCCAACCAGAAAACAGAAATGCTTGCTAGAAAACAGAACAAAATGCTTCTATTAATAGCTTGCAATGCAAAGGAAATCTTATGTAGTGGTAAAAACTAATCAGGTGAAATGCTTTCCTGGTCAACATCTGATGCTAGGTGGTGGAGGGATTCTTTTAATGATTTTTTATCAATTAAATCCTTTTTTACATAGTGGCAATAAGTAATCAGGTGAAACATTCCTATACCAAAAGCATACAAAGTAATCCTACTCAGAATGGAGGCTCTTTCTTGGCTTCGGGTTCTTTTTATGAGAAAGGATAGGACATAAACATCATGGAAAAGCGGTAAGCCCACAAAATATATGGAGGACAGAGGACTAACTCCACCTAACAGATTCTGTGCACTTAAATAATCACAGAAAGGTAGTGTAGTCTTTAAAAACTGAATGCCACAAATTGACAGTAGAGATAACAATCCTAGGCACTCAAAAGTCATCATCCTGGGACTTCTTGTTTTCGATTGATCTTATGTTTGAATCCTTTCAAATCAACCAAAAGATAGATGCAAGCATGGAGTACCAAGCCAGTTTTCCCATTCTCTTGAAGCCATGAATATATCGACTCCGCAAGTATTCCTTCACAGAACACTGAAAGCACCAACTGATATTTAAGGATGCCAAGAGAAAAATTCAGATTCTCCTACTCTTTGCGCAATGGATAAAAAGATCTTAACTTCTTAAGCAGTTTCCAGATCTTGGTGACAGAGCATACACCTTGAGTCAAGGATCTGCATGTCTCTACTAATTAATTAATCCTTCATAAGACATTTTCCCCAAGCCTTCATCCACAACATACAAAGCAATTTTTAGTGGTACAGCCAGACAGCAATTGCCACACCATGTAACCCAGCAATCTGCTGCTGTGGATGTTATCTATGAGACTATGATTTTTTTTTTCAGGAAAAAACATATCAGTGAATAACAAAAATGTGTTATTGGATGTGTGCTTTTCAAAGCAAAGTGAAAAACAAAAATGTGTTATTTGATTCAGAAATAAACAAAATAAAAATGTGTTCTATGGACCAGATCAAACCACAATTAAGTGAATTTGGGTCCTAAGTATAAACAAAATAAAAATATAAAAGTAAGGTAATATCCGTTTGATCAGAATCAGTATCTATATATATGTTTTATAAAATATAATGCCAAACCACCAGATAAAAAACCACTAGACACTAAAGTTTCCTCATTATTTCAAATCAGAAAATGTAAATAATATCTCTCTCTCTCTCTCTACATAACGGGTTCAGGTCATCACAAAAGATCCATAGTTTTGCATTCTACAAATTTGTATTTGTACTCTTTTCAAACTGAGCCTTAAACTGTGTTTGGAAATAATGTAAATAAGTGTGAATGCAAATATGTAGAGTGTAAAATGGTTCATATAAATTGTAAAATTGAGTTAGTTTTGCATTGACAAAGTTACCTTCTTACCAAACAGACTTTTAACTGTAATGGATATGCAAACATGAATTCCAATAAAGCATATGCTTTTTTTTTTTTATCAAAAGTCCACTTGAATGAAAATTTACTTATTTTTTATTATTATACTTTTACATCTTATTATCAATGTAAATATGCATTGGTCCATCATTTGTCAATGCATAAATGTAATGTCGCGAAACACAGGCAAAAGTGAACCAGAGTGAAAAATTTACCCTGAGCCGAGATTTACACTCCATTTGCATCATTTCCAAACGCAACCTTAATTATCAATTCTCCTTAATGTTTTTCCCATTAAGCTCCATTTTTTCTGTATAAAAAAGGAATAATCCTTTTCATACTAAAATATTTTAGCTATTTCCATCCCTTTTATGATAAAGGCTTTATTTTCCACCTTTTCAACTTGATGTAAATGCATGGTAAGGATAATGACATTTTTTATTGTAGAAAAGATGAATTATAGCTCAAATATTTTTGCCTTAAAATCACCTCATTTATTTGTATAATAATTGAATCTCTCCTCAAAATATATCACATTTAAGTTTAACTCTATTATCTTGCCCTCAAAACAATTGAATCTTCTCACAAAGGAAAACAATCCCATTGCATTTCTCTTCAAAATCTGAACTCTATTACTTTGATACACCTTTTATATAGCTAAGATTTACTACATAACTTTTCCAACAAAAAGCAACAAAAATATTATGAGAGTGTACACATGTTTTACATGGTCAATCTATTGGCAAGATGGTTATAGTGGGTTTGTCTCTTGTTGCCAATCCACCTTTAACAAGACGGTTGTGGTTGTGCCACAACCAACAGACAAACTTAAAACAGACTAGGCAACAAAGAAAAAAAAATACACCACAGAGCCAAAGAAAAAAAACAAAAAAAAACAAAATTAGAACCACAGAAACACATGGGGGTTGGGAATTCCTGCAATCCAAATCACTGCTAAGACCAACAAAGCATTCAGCCAATTTGGGGCGTGTAACCAAGTAATAAACACCCAATTAATTATTTATCTCTCTCTTGGCCAGATCATGAGCAACTTTGTTGCCTTCTCTTCCCCCCAAAGCATGCAGGATCAAACCCTTCCATTAAATAAACAGAAAATATCATTCAAAATAGGACCTACTAGTATCAAAAGATTTGTCATTCACAGCATATTAATGGTGTTTTGGAGTCACTTGCAATTATTAGACTAATAAAAACCATATTCCTGAGCCATAAGACAACATTCTCTAAGAGCATATAGTTCAAAATAAAGAAGTAAAGAACAATTGAAGAAATGGAGCATTGCAGTGACCATTCTTCCTACCAAAAAAAAAACCCAATTTCCATCCCTGAACACAATTCCAAAACCCCCTTCACCTAAAATATTCACTTAATGAGACCAAGGACTGGATCCATCTCTATCCCCTTCATCTAAAGTGATGGGTTTTTTTATATCCCCTATTTTCTCTCAATCAGCCGCTCTATTATCTCAACTAAATGGGGTTAGTTTAAAATCTTAAATTTCCAATTTAAAACCCCTAAAATTTTGGGGCTAATAGGGGAGAGAGTTCTACTCCAAACCGCCCACCATGAGAGCTCTTACTTCAATGGTTGGAAATTGAAATTAGGACCTTTCAATATGGACCGTGGCCATTATGATGGTCCACAATCCGGGTCCTACCCATTTAGGTATTTTTCTAACAAGACTATATATCTAAAGTCAAAACATAGTGTGCAAAACTAGGCCAATTTTAAAGTTCGAATAATGGGCACGACCCGGGTCCTACCCATATAGGTATTTTTCAAGTTTCTTGGCCCTTCTCTTAAATAGAGCAAAAATGTCATCACCCAAGCAATACCTCCAAATGATTTTTTTTTTTATTTTAGGAGAAATATTCATATATTCTCTTCCAATGTTTCTTTGTCAAACCTGTTTGATTACTTTTAAGCTTAGAGATCAAGAATCATTTATGAGTAATTGTGTTAAGTAGCTAGATATGACTGAAAATCTGCCTTCAGATGTACACATAACCTATCATTTCCACTACCCAATCAAGGAAGTTCAATATTGCACATCTTATAAATGGATATTGGTTAATGACACTATTGTTTTTTTTCTTTTTGGGTATTTAGTGATATGCACCATTAATAATCCCCTCCCTAAAATGGGTGGTTGCAAGTATCCAATCCACGTTTATGCTAGAACAAACCAACTAATATACTAACTATGATAATGACACCATTGTTAGAGTCCACACAAAGTATAAATATTTTCTTTGGGACTCAATAATCAGGTTTTTTCATTTGTAACTGTACAACCACTTTATCTAGAAGAATGATACCCATACCAATATGACATCTTAAAATCCTTTGCGTTAGGTCTTTCATTTGAGTTGGGAAACTAAGGGCCCATTTGAGAGGGCTGAAAGCTTGAAACTTTGATTGGACTGCTTTCACTGAATTGATCTGAAGAAGCCACCAAAAAAGCTTCAGCAGAAAGCCATATTTTTGGCTGTAAATTAGCTATTTGGGGCTTTCAAGTGTCCACCTCTTTAAATAAACGTTTGTAATTGATTTATTTTCAAAACCGAGAAAAAGTACTTGATAAACCGTTTATTGACAATTGGATGCCATTAGGCATCACATCAGCGAAACAGTGAATAAACACTTAACAATTGGAAGAAGCATTAAAATGAATCTTTCCTCAACGTGCATATAAATCAAAACCAATTTTTATCAATACCTATGCATAGGAATCAACATGATGGGATAAATGTTGGCATGACACTGACTTGACACCATTTATCAAATAAACAGAAATCATACCAAGCTAAATTAGAATTTAGAAAACTTGTGTTTGAGCACAAATTCTGAAACCTAAAACTTGTGTTTTAAGCGACAAAGCATGAAACCTAAATTCGGTATTTTGTGTTTGAGCACAAATTCTGAAAACTTGTCCAGACGCAATCTAAATTAGAATTTAGAAATGGTTGGGGCAGTGGTTAGTACTTAGTAGTTAGAAACTTAGAATGATTAGGTCAGGATTGCGTTGTTGGCTGGTTTGTTCATTTCCTTTTCTGTCTTTATGGTCACAGGGTGGAGATCTTGGGTTATCAGTCTTATAAATACAATAAAAAATAAATATAATATAAAATATAAGTTTTACTTGAATAATAATACATCTAACATTAATGAAGCTGGTCCTAAATGGGCCCAACTGAACAACGCAGCGAGGGCTTTTCCTTAAACCCATCATGGGTGAATCCATCTGAACCCTAGACCACGCCAAAGTTTATGAACATAAAACATTGTTTTGGGTTTTACTTTGTCATGTTTTGGATCTTATTTTACTTTATTTGTACTGCAACCAAACAAAATAGGATAAAATTTCAAACAAAAATAAATCAAAATTTGCACCCGAATCATTTGCACTACCATGGTTTTGCATCAGCACAAATAATTTTGCACTGCAACCAAACACAGCCAAAATTCCTTAATATCTTTCCTTCAATTTCATGTTTTCTACTAAACCAAACACACACAGCCTAATTATTTGGATGAAAAGGTAGAGTTCAAATCCTCTGTTTTTTCATTCCATTGAGGTGCTAGTTCAAACTCACAGAAAAGTAGGTTCTTTGTGACAAGGCTAGGGCTATAAATGGGTCGGGTCTACCTGATAGAACCGAACTGATGAACCAATTACATGTACATGGCAATTTTGTAGCCAATCTGAAGAAACCACAACATGGAAGTCTTTTGATAGGTCACATGTTCATTCCTTTAGTGCAGATGGGCCTTGCCCTCCATTTATTATTCTATACTTCTCTCTTTCGGTCTTTCCTTTTTCCATGTCTTATGAAAAACACAGTTGAGACTTGTTGATCCACATTCTTTGGAAGTATGTTTACAATTTTTCAACCGAGAATTTTAGGCTATATTTGGTTTGAAGGAAAAGGTAGGGAAAGGAAGGGAAGCATAAGGAAACTTATACAAGGTTTGTAAAGGTTTCCCTACATTTCCCATCCTTTCCCTACTTTTACCTTCAAACCAAACACAGCTTTAGCTTCTAACAGGAAAAAAAAAATGCTAAAATTCAAGAGTAGTAGTTCACGGATTGAATTAACAGTAGGGTCATTTATTTAGATACCCCTTATGATTTTATGTATTTATTAAAACCTATCCTATAGTTTGTATATTCCCAAAAGACCCCTATATTATGCAACTGCTTTACTTAATTGAATTTCCATTAGAAACTGTTTGTGTTTTTTGTTCGGGAATGGTCACGTAACCTCTTAAAACGAGTAGAAAACGTCAAAGGGCATAGGCCCAGAATATTTTATTCTGAAAACACTCCTAGCAACTCTCATTATATCACCTTTTAAAAAACAAAACCTGGGAGAAAAATCAACATTTTGTTTTTATTTTCTTTTATTTTAATTAATTTGGTCAACATTGAAACCAAACAATGGTTTCATGCACAATAAATGATAATGTCTATGTGATGTTGATGTGGTGGCATTTTTCCAATAAACCCATGTAACGAAACATGGCCTAAATGACCCTCTGTATGGATTGACTATGGATAAATTTTTCATTCTATTTTATTTATTTATTTTTGGGTTTTCATCCCGACTATCATTCTTGAATTTTATCATATAACAAAATAAAATGCTGAAATTCAAGAATGGTGGTTCAGGGGTTGAATTAATAGTGTTGACTGACTATGGATAGAATATTTCCACAACCTTTTATTTATGTTTACGTAGTTTGATGGATTTTTTTTTTCTTTTATATTTTTTTGAAAAGAGAAGAATGTACTACACACAACGGTTGGTAGTATGTCCCCAAAAATCCGCAAAACAAATTACAAGGGAATTTGGTGGAGTTTTTGGGTGGGCTATGTTGGAGCGGAAAAAAAAAAGCTTGGGTGGGCCATACCGGGTTTAGAACCAATAGGCCCAGACATAAAAGACTAGGCCCCAACTTAAGGTTAGACCAGCCCGATACAAACCCAACACAACATGTTTTATTGGGTGTGACGGATAGATTCACTTAATCTTAACTTTCTAGAGCTGGGTCAGCCTAATAATTGTAAAAGTTGAGTTGGGCTCATAATGGGCCTTACGAAGATATAATGATGCACCTACAGCTAGTTTACACCCAATAGCCGTTTCAGAATGATTTAGGGCCCGTTTGGCAAGTTTTTTTTAGAAGATTTTCTTGTAGTTCTGACAGTCAAAAGAGGTATTGAGCTTTTAACATAAGATCTAGGCAGTTCGAAGACTATTTCGTAGATGCACGTCTTTCTATGCGGTGTTCCACATCTTTTTGTGTGAGATTAAAATGCGAAAGACATAAGAAAGTTCATTTGGAGCTTCCCGAAATCAACTCAAAATGAGCTTCTTGCATCTTTTTAGCATCCCATCTTTTGGTGGCTAGATCTTCTGCATGCTAAAAGGAAATAGACCAACTATCGGTGTTCCTGACTTGTAAACAACCAAAAGACCGCACAAAAAGATGCACCTAACGGGCCCTTAGCTAGCAGGAGTGAAGTACTACATTTTGGTGAATAAACTATTAAGTGGGTTGTGTGCACCTTTATGACTAAAAGGTATTCTAGGTTGCTTACTATATCGTTAAATATTTTCCCTTTAGGCTCTGTTTGGTTTGCAGGAAGATTTGGATGGGATGGAATGGGATAGGCTGAGATGAGAAAGTGTGAAAATTTCAATTTCCATCATTTGGTGATACAAGGGAAAAACATGGGAAAATTAATCTTCCATTTGTTTTGTGGGAAAATCATGCAAGAAAAAATCACTGCTACAGCTCCAAATGTTAACAAATGATATGTAACATCATGCTCTGCTAGATGGAAACCATTGCAAAATGTACCTAATGCTCCCTCTCACTCATTTCTCTTTCTTTTTTTTTTCTTTTTTTTTAAGCCAATTTCTCTTCTCCTTCTACTGATTCACTTGTTTGAATCTTCTATTTCACATTTGTTTGAAATGTGTTATATGCCCCTATCAAATTCAAAGATCTCCAGGTAAGAAGAATCTAATGGACAATAAATTTAATTTTTATATGCATTAATCACGTTAAACAGAGAACATGATTGGCTATTATTACTATCAATTTATAAATTTGAGGCTTAACATCTTCAAAATTACATCCCAAAATGAGAAAATTTGATTTCAAGATATCAATGCATAGTCTAAGAGTTTGTCATGGGTTTATTATTACTATCAATTTATAAATTTGAGGCTTAACATCTTCAAAATTACATCCCAAAATGAGAAAATTTGATTTCAAGATATCAATGCATAGTCTAAGAGTTTGTCATGGGTTTCTCATTTCTACAAGTTTGCATCCTCCATTGCTCTATAATGCCAAGTGTTCCTGTAACACAAGAAACATAGCAAACATATAAAAAAGTGATAATATTTGCCAAAAAATAAAATAAAATAAAATAAAGTGGTAAACTGAATTAAGTTTTATCTTAAATACAAAGTGGGTTGACACAGAAATCATCCAACTATTTGGCCTTTTGGGCCACAAGGTGAGCAGGCCTAGAAAAAGTCTAAGAATATACAAAAATTTAATAGATAAAAAGGAAGCTAGAATTTTGAATTTTTCATGTAGGCCCTGAAGCCTTACTAGCATGGGCCGAGATTCTGGGCTTTCTGAGCCTATAAACTAGGGGAAGAGAAGCAATTAGGCATTTAGTCTTCTAACTTCCACTGATCTAAGTTTATTTTACTCTAAAGATGACCATCTAACCACCTCTTCATCTGAATCAAAATTCACAATACATCATATAAAGCAATCTTTCAACAACACTAAACATTGCTCAGTTTTCTGACCATCAGAACCATTATCTCCAGCATGGCACCTGCTGCTACTCATGAAATCAAATCAACTCTTGCAACAAGAGTTTCTCAACCACAAAATTGAAAAGGGGTTGTCTGCCAAGAAAGATTACTTATTTTGGACTATTAGGCTGCCATGTTTGATCTTACATCGTAAATCAAATTGAACACTTGAGAAATACGAAAGGGTATTCCTTTAAATTAACATTATCAGATTGACTTATGACCTTATTTTGTCAACGTGATATACTTTCACATACAACCATGTATTATATACATCTTTGTATTGATCCACATTAGGATTAAAAAACAATATAAACAAGTAAGAAAAGAGAGGTATAAATATAAAAAGGAACACCGCCAAAGCTTTAATGTTACAACTTCCCCAAACACCCAATAAGAAACATTCTACTCTACTAGTACAGCTACCCTGTATTACACAAGTAACAATCATTTACCTATGTAACCTAGATGGTGAGATGAGGATCTCAAAGTCAAGTGTAGATGCCTCTAGAAGGCAGTTAAGATGCCACAAAGGACCAATGTCTCATGATGTCATCTGTAGTAAAGTCCGGCAACTCCTCCCCCATTCAAACTTAATGAGCCACTGATTCGGATAAGATGAATGAAGTGCCCTTCTATTTTTTGAGAAGATCCTAGCGTTTTGTTCTTCCTAAATTGACCAAAGCAAAAATGGTGAAATTGACCAAGGCTACCAGTAGTCACCCGAGAGAGTTTCCACTAGTGACAGTTCTAATTTAGGTAAGAAGGTCAATTCTCCCTAAAAGCTTGACTGAATTGCTGATAGAATATATTAGTTATGTTTTTTTTTTTTTCCACTTTACGTCGACTTTATAAAGTGAAAAGCCGATCTTAGCTGGTAATGGAATTAGACGCTTGAAAAATGGAGTAGTCCTGGCATGTGGTTGGAATTCTACTTAGATTTTAACAAATGGTGTTACTGAGCTACTTGGATATAGAGGTGTAAATCGAGTCTGCTGGGCCTGGGGTTTTAGGTCCACGGGCTGGCACGGCACGGCATGACCGAGCGGGCTGTGCCACTCACGGTTATAAATATATAACATCAATTACAAGATAGTTTGATCAAGATCAGAATTCACCACGAAAATTTTTTATTAATAAATATGAAAAAGAATTTATTGGTTGATGTTTGTATTGGGGAAGTTTTTCTCCTTGGTCATGTACAGAAGTAAATTTATATATGCATTGGAGTGGATTACTCCAGAATTACAAGATAGTTTGGTCATGTACTTGTAATTGATCATCACCATTATCTACTCTTCTGGCTGGGTTTTGATCAGATGGCTTCCGTGAGTGCTCACCCTTCCCAGAATTAAGACCAGCAGAGTTGACATTTCGTTGGTTACTGACTCAAGAGCCTTGACAATTCCAGTAACAACCTTAGGTGCATCCAGGTCCAAGACTTGAAGCATTCCAGTCATGGATTGGATTAGTCCAGCATGATCCAGGAGCATAAGTAGCAGACCCAAGTGCCTTCAGTAAAGCCTTGATGAGCCGCTTCTGGGAGTACAACTGATCATCATCATATCTTGAGAGATCACAACTAACCATAGAATTGTCATCTGCACCACTCAGACCTATGACCCTATGCACTTCTGTTTCTAATCTCTGAGACAAGAGTTCCACACCACCAAGATCTTTGAACAGGAAAACAGCTGCATTACTGTAATCCACGAGCTTTTCTAAAGTTTTTACAGAACAACATACAAGGTGCATATGAGTAAGATTTACATCCTGTAGCAGAGGTAATAGTGTAGGAACCATCCCTGATCCTCTTATAGAATTCCCAGAACTTGAAGAAGATATAACATGAACCAAAGAGTTTGTGACTGCTACATATTCCACTCTTTTGCTTTTGGCAGCCCGGTATGGTCTGCAAGTGAAACTTCTCTTCGCAATTTCTCTCTTATTATAAACTCAAGATCCATATATTCTTATGAGGGACAGAAGGTCTAATGTACTCCTGGCTGCCTAATGCCATATTCCTGAATTTCTACTTGTCCTCATTGTACTGCATCGTGTCATAATCTGAGCTCCCATAGGAACTGTAGACTGCTACGCCCAGGTCTGATGCCTTCGTTAAGATCGGCCAGAGAGACGTCTCCTTCCAATGCCCGAACAATCTGCTTAGTTTGAAACCATTGTAATTGGTTAGAATTAGAGAAGGGGAGTATGGAACTAAAGCCAAAATCCTAAAGCTTCTCAAACTGATAATAACAGGCTGAGAATCTGCATATGGAATTCCATCAGTAACCAAAATGTTGAAAAAATTCCAAGGGCAAACGAAAAATGTGGTCTTGGATATAGAAATTAATGCAACTTAATATTTTAATGCATTCATATCAAATAATAATCAACATACATGGCTGTCATCCCAATGGACTTGTGCACAAGTTCCTGGTTGATGGGTGCCAAACCCAGAGTCCCAAATCAAGCTGGTAGTAGGCATCTAAATTAAAACAATATTTCAAATTATGTCTCCCGAGTCAAAGGGGAGCCTGGCTTTTGTGAATTCAATGATCTGGCCCAGAGATGGCCTTTGTGAAAACATGTTGGCACGCATGAAGTGGATGCTGGAATACTGAACCCACTATTCAATTTCATGGAGCCACCTAGTCAACCTTCAACCTTCATTCTCACGTTTGCCAGACTGAGATTTTGCCATTTAACCATGTCAACATTTTTTAACATTTTGGAAAATTAGGTGTTTCAGAAACAATTTTTTCGCCACCAGATTGTGATCCAAATAGTTAAACAGTCAGGCCCTATCCAAGTCCAACAGCACTGTTCAAAACATTGACGAATACCAGTTGATTGGTTCTCAATTTTCGAGATAGCCAGAGCCACAATTGTATAATAACCAAAATGATTTATATACTTGAAAGTAAGGAAACTTCTTTGATGCCAGAATGATATGATAATGGAAGAACTTTGACCGGTCAGATCCTCCAGTGAACATTGATGAATATCAGTTGATTGGTTCTCAGTTTTCTAGGTATTATGCCTTTTCACTATCATAGACTCTAAAGTAATTATATATATGGACTAGCTTAGGAACCATTATCCCTTCAACAAATGAAAATGCCTTGATCATGGTAATGCTCTATCAACTCTGCCAGGACACCACCTCATGCAAATAACTAAGGAGAACATGGCCCATGAATGGAGTTTCTGGTGAACCTAATAAAGTGATTTGACCTAGCTAGGTCAAGGGTGCATGTTTTCCCCACTCTAGATGAGTCACTCGAGATAGAGAGAAGAAAGTAGATTTTTTTATGTTTTGTAATTCAAATTCTAGACATTAGATATCATACTCGAACTGAAGCCTCCTGATAGATCAACGGAGTCTGCATCTGTTGGTAGGCCTCTTGCATATTTCCATATAATTGTCCCAAGCTTTAGTTCTTACTCATACTTTTGCAAGATGTGGCTACAAGCCAGTTACGTAGAAGCTGCAGGGTAAGCAGTCCTTGTTAGAATTGAAAAATGTAGTTGTTGGTAGTGAAAAAATAAAAGCGTTGAATCTGACAAAAATAGAACTTTAACCAGGTCCACTTAGAACAACGATTTATTAAAATACATCTCAAACCATACATGTTCCTAATTTTCCTTGACAAGATGGGGTATAGAAGGTAAGTGTGATTGAAATGAACCAAGAACCTCATAGCTCAACATACAATACCATAGTTCAGCAGATGGCTCAGCTAACAGGAGTAGGTATGCTCTTGCACCATGATGGTTGAGTCTCATAGAACGGTTTAGAGTGACTACTGATAAATTAAAAAAAAAAAAAAAAAAAAACAGTGCTTTGGGTTGCCTTACTTGGTGCTTAAGAGTAGCCAAAAACTTTGTATGCATTGGAGATTGTGGGATGACACCATTTGATGGTGGTATACCAAGAAGAACACACAATATGACCTGAAATTTGAACAGAAGAATTTAGAGGTCTGCAACAAGGATTAATATGTACTATGGATCGAAGTAAAAATAATTAAGTAAAAGATTTCAGTAATTGGCTAAAGAAAAGGATGAAAGAAGGTTTGCTTACCAGGAAACCCAAGAGAAGTAAATCATAATGGAAAGACGGTGGTTTCCTCAAATTGAACTCTCTCTATTGAGAAAGTTGGGATGCTACACTGTGGTCAAAATAGTAAAGAACTGCAATCATTGTTGCTGGAATAAAAGCTCCAACTATAAAGAGAATGGGCACATCTAGCATCTCCTGTCAATTTTAAGAACAAATTATCAGTACTAGTTCTTCATAATGGACCAAGATCTGTATGGGCTGCACAAATAGAAAATCAAGAAAAAAACAGCAAGCAATATAAACAAGAACAAATTGTTCCTTTATCAACATTAAAAAAAAAAATCAGGAAATGCAAGGGTGATTTGGACATGCCTTGATTACTGTCCAATTCTCATAGGCGCCTGGTGACCATGGATTTGGGCTGAAGAGGTGCCGAGGGATCCCTCTTGGAACACTACCAGATGGTATGCAGGAAACAGCAGTCCACACTAGAACCATCGATGGCACACCATAGTCTGCTAAGAAGCCTCATAGCGAGCCTGCAAAAGATTTATTTTCATATTTTCTGTAAAGTGGATAAAATCATGTCTGCAAGAGGAGGGCCACCAGTTCTCATTCACAATTGTGTTAAGAACCATGACTTATTGCCGGAATGGATGGACAAGATGCCTCTCTTTCTTTCAGTCAAGTAAGAAGAAGTACTGCTAAAGTTGCTCTAGAACAAGTCAGTTCAAGCATAAACTAAATCCAAAACATGCTTACCAGATCCATATCGCCACAGTCATGCTTTCCGACTTCTCAGTGCAGTAAGCAGAAGGCCAGATGACAAAACTAAAGCAAACATCCCATTTTCAAACCTCCATGAAGGTAAAAACTCCATTAAGTTTGGATTTTCTCTTTGGGGTATGCGAAACTCATCCACAATGCCCTAAAAATCCAACACATGAGTTGAAATTGGAATCAATCTACCAAGTTGCATCCAATTGATCATTTATGACAAAATGCACAGTCTCTATGTATTCCTTCATCTTTTTTAATTTTACATTAACCCAAGAAAAATAATCGATTAAAAAAACTAAGCACTATAATCTTACTTTAATAGCTTGCTGCATGAAGAACATTGCAATAAGCAGGCCAAACAGTTCCCCTGCCAATCAGGCAAACCTATTGATAATAGAACAAGCTCCTAAAATACCCAGCAAGAACAGCAAGATTGCAGTCCATACACATACCCTGCCAAAAGATCATGTAAGTTCTACTACAAAGAGTTTTGGTCCCAAATCAAGTCTGTCTTTGGCAAAATTAAACATGAATGTGGACATAACAAGCACAGTAGGTTCTGCCACTCCAAGAATCAGCAAAGGCTGACCTCCAATAATAGTGTATAATCCCACACAAAGTAGTAGATGCCAATGTCTGAACTGCTGTTAGAATCCCAACCAGAAAACAGAAATGCTTGCTAGAAAACAGAACAAAATGCTTCTATTAATAGCTTGCAATGCAAAGGAAATCTTATGTAGTGGTAATAACTAATCAGGTGAAATGCTTTCCTGGTCAACATCTGATGCTAGGTGGTGGAGGGATTCTTTTAATGATTTTTTATCAATTAAATCTTTTTTTACATAGTGGCAATAAGTAATCAGGTGAAACATTCCTATACCAAAAGCATACAAAGTAATCCTACTCAGAATGGAGGCTCTTTCTTGGCTTCGGGTTCTTTTTATGAGAAAGGATAGGACATAAATATCATGGAAAAGCGGTAAGCCCACAAAATATATGGAGGACAGAGGACTAACTCCACCTAACAGATTCTGTGCACTTAAATAATCACAGAAAGGTAGTGTAGTCTTTAAAAACTGAATGCCACAAATTGACAGTAGAGATAACAATCCTAGGCACTCAAAAGTCATCATCCTGGGACTTCTTGTTTTCGATTGATCTTATGTTTGAATCCTTTCAAATCAACCAAAAGATAGATGCAAGCATGGAGTACCAGGCCAGTTTTCCCATTCTCTTGAAGCCATGAATATATCGACTCCGCAAGTATTCCTTCACAGAACACTGAAAGCACCAACTGATATTTAAGGATGCCAAGAGAAAAATTCAGATTCTCCTACTCTTTGCGCAATGGATAAAAAGATCTTAACTTCTTAAGCAGTTTCCAGATCTTGGTGACAGAGCATACACCTTGAGTCAAGGATCTGCATGTCTCTACTAATTAATTAATCCTTCATAAGACATTTTCCCCAAGCCTTCATCCACAACATACAAAGCAATTTTTAGTGGTACAGCCAGACAGCAATTGTCACACCATGTAACCCAGCAATCTGCTGCTGTGGATGTTATCTATGAGACTATGATTTTTTTTTTCAGGAAAAAACATATCAGTGAATAACAAAAATGTGTTATTGGATGTGTGCTTTTCAAAGCAAAGTGAAAAACAAAAATGTGTTATTTGATTCAGAAATAAACAAAATAAAAATGTTTTCTATGGACCAGATCAAACCACAATTAAGTGAATTTGGGTCCTAAGTATAAACAAAATAAAAATATAAAAGTAAGGTAATATCCATTTGATCAGAATCAGTATCTATATATATGTTTTATAAAATATGATGCCAAACCACCAGATAAAAAACCACTAGACACTAAAGTTTCCTCATTATTTCAAATCAGAAAATGTAAATAATATCTCTCTCTCTACATAACGGGTTCAGGTCATCACAAAAGATCCATATTCCAAAGTGGATCCAGCACATCATGTTCTATTCAGATCTAAAACCCTCAAATCCATCAAGAGCCTTCCTAATTGGATATGCACTCATGGATCCATTTGGGTCCATTCAAGACCCTTCCATCCGTGTCCTACCAACAGACTGCTATATGATTGAAAACCAAAATGCAATTAAACTAGCAAAATTTTCAAATATATCCAACACTCCAACCTAATTCTATCCAATCCAATTCAATGGAACATAATTTCCAAATGCTAATTCCATGCCTACCGAACCAAACACAATTAGGGAAGTCACCAATTCCCTCAAATATCAGTTGTAAGTATCTTTGTTATGTGGCTTCCTGTGGCAGTTTTCCTGAGGAAAAGATTCATTACATCTCTGTGCTTCTAAAAGAGTGATAACAAGATGGCAAGAACAAACCAAAACAAGGGTTGAAGCAACTTCCTGTCTATGTAGTTAGGTAGGAGAATAGAGCAATAGTATATGACATCGGCAGAATTGGTGTTTAGCTGAAGTTCTCACCTTGATAAAAGAATCCCCATTAATCCAACTGAGTAGATGCTGCTGCATCTTCACATGCCACAGCAGACAGCTGTGGGTTCTCCCACTGTAGTACATTCATAAATTGTGATGAATGGATTCATCTGCATCTATTCCAGATCTCTTAATTTGCAACCCAAGTGTATATTACTCCCTCTTTATGACTTCAAATCACCATCTTAACCAATATAATAAGCATTCTAGTTTAAACAAGAAAATTTTAGAGGAAAAAAAAAAAAAACAAGTTGGGTCTGTTCCTTTCTGTCCCAAAACTCCACCGGGAAGTTTAAACCCCCAGTTCCACCCCCTTAAATAATTTCTGAACCTCAGATTGATCTTGGCAAACCCCCTAAACCTAGATAGACAAAATTGGAAGCCAAATCTGGACACAAAACTTAGAGGGCCCATACAGGGATTGACCTTGGCACTCAAATATAGGTCAACTTGTCTCCTTCAGAAAGATAGTTCTCTTTCTGCAGAGCTAATTTTTTTCCCAAGCTTTTTATTCACTGGATATTTAAAATTTGCCATGCAAAACCCATAAAAATAGCATCTAATTGAGGCAAATATGACAAGCTGGAATTAGGCCATGAAACCTTTGTTAGTTTAAAATTGCCTAAATTTAATAACCAATAGGGGTCAGACAGAACAAGGAGGAACTCTAAAGACACCCAGGCCCCCATGAGATGTTGGCCTGCATACTTTCTCCCATTTGACAGGAACCCTATCTTGAATACCTAGGCCCCTGTGAGTTCAGGATCTACAATAAGTGTACAATAATTTTCCCTTAGTCATCTGCACCAAAACTTTGGTTAATGCTTCAGGTAGAGTAGAAATGGTACAAAAACAGTATAGTGTTTTGAAGCTTATAGTGTTTTAAATCTTATAAAAAAAAAAAGTATAGACTCGCCTGAACCCAAGCATAGCATAGCGGCTCCTATTAGAAGGCATGCACCTGGTTGGCCTTACACCTAGGTATGTACCTTTTCTAAACATCCCTTTATTTGTTATTTTTTGTAGAGTCTTATGTGCTTCACACCTAAAGCCGTAGTTCTTATAAACAGGATCTAATCTCAAATAACAAAATTTCCACTAAGGAAGCAAAAACAGTATCTAATCCCTAATCCTAAAATAGAAAGGATTGCTGCTAAACAGATTGAAAGGTTCACATGCTTGAAAACACTGCTGTGAGCCTAAGTTAATTCATTTTCTCAACCAAACACTGCTGAACCACCAATAAAGACATGCAAATCCAAGGGCAGAACCCTTACCCTTTTGCTTTCATCCATATCATATCAGCTTTGTTTTTGTTCACATTGTCAGAAGCATGTTCTTCAATGTTGCGAATCCAATTCCTGATGTCTGTGATCACGGTAATAAGCCAACTTTAATGAAAACAAGAAGAAAACTACCCACCTCCATAAAGTAGATATACACTGAAACATCAACATCGGAGCACCAACCTGGCGAAGTTCTTGATGTTGAGGACAGAGAAACGAGCTATAACCATACACCTTACAGTTCTTGATATATCCCAGATGTACAGAATCATCTGTTTATTATGAATATATTCATTCATTTTAACTTCAAGGTTCAAAAACTTTTCAGAGTCCGCCCACCCTCTGATCCGGTCAACACCCCGAAATACCTTTATAGGGTCAATATGATACGTATCGATACAACTTGAAAGATCCCCTAACAAGAATTTTACACTACTGAAGATATGCCAGATCAACCTCTCCAATATAGCAATTTGTAAAGAAAGAGAGAGAACATTTTTGAATTAACATCATAGATTCGGAATATATAATTAGTCTGATCAGTTTTGGATGGCTATAATATGTACACGCGCGGCATTAGACACTATTTTATTTAATTTCCACCCGAATTAGAAATATGAATGCTCTTTAAAAGAGTTGGACCCAAATCTGGTTTTGGGTTGGATAAGATCCAGCTAGAACCTCTAGATCCGACTTGCACCATGTGGGAATATTGTGATGTGACCATGAGATATACACGCATACTTGAATTGTGCAAACTGCCAACATTAAGAAGATCTTTTAATAAAATAAAGATCCAGCAGCAGAGAAAAGAAATAGCAATTCATAAGACTGAAAATACTTATTCCACCAAACACCAAAGGTCCAAAGTTCATAGTTAAGCCTGAATGATTTTTAGTTCCCACATTAAGACATCATCTTTCTACATATGATCAACTTCTCAGATGTAAATATTTACTGATCAATATATATACACGCAGAAACATCATCTTCGCCGGCCATGGTTTTACTGTTGTGGCTCTAGAGGAACACCACCATTATTGTATTGGTTGGGTGGTAGCAATGTTGGAGGAGCATCAACCTGCTGGCTTGGCAATGGAGGAACACCCAAATGGTTTTCATTCAGTAGTTGCACCAGAGGATCACCCACAAGGTTGTGATTGAATTGTTGCAGTGGCAACGGGGGAACATCAACAAAGTTGTAATTCAATGGTGACGGAGAAGCATCAATGCGCCTCCGTCTGAGTGGTGGCACTGGTGGAACAACTCTTGAATCGTCACCCTGCTCTGGTGGTACAACTGAAGCTTCAGCAGTACACGGAGACAACGTATCATGCAAGAAATCACTTAACTGCCCAAAGAGATCGTTACAGCTTCCGTGCACTGATTTGCAAGGGTTATCTGCACCATTATTAGTAGTGTGCAGATTCGAGTTGGAGTTCCAGTAGTCAGCAGATCCATGATATAACCCCATATTTGCGAACCTCTGCTCCTTGTTAGGAAAGTTCTACCGGTACTCTAAATTGCTACACTGCAGAGGTTGATCTTCCTTATGCATGTTAATACATTCATCATAAAATGATGATTGTGTGTGTGGGATATCAAGATCACAGTCGTTATAGCTTGTTTCTCTGTCCTCACCATCAACCTTGGCCTTCTCTCGATCTCCCGCCACCCGAGTCGTTGCCGATGATTTTCCTGGCCTCTTATAAATCTTGCAGAGAACAAACTCGTCCAACTGCATCAAAAACGAAAAGAAAAAGATAGGGTTTAAAGGAAGAAGAACGATTAATTTAGTACTTAAAACGAAAGAGTACATGCTCAAAATTAAAGATGAAACTCGATATGAAAGACATAAAAGAAAACGAAAGGTTGCTCAAAATTAACGAAGAATGCAAGAGAGCCGGTGCAAGGAAAGAACAAGAGAGTCGGATCAGATAAGAAAAAGATAAGAAGGCTGAAAATCTTGCTCAAAGCAAATTGGAATAAACAACTTACTCTCATATCATCGCGTTTCTCGTTAGGACGAGGATTAATGTATTCAGCGACCCCGTTCTCGTGCATGATCCAGTTCGTTTTCTCACCATTCCGAGGCTTTCCCCTGTAGAATAGCAATGGCTTCTTATACCCGACAAGCACACCGCCGCTGTAAATCGATTTAACAGCTCCGGTGACCTTCCAATACCCATCTCCGGTAGCCCGGTTCGGCCGAGATCCATTTCGGTACTTCCGATCTCTATGGGTATGGGTAAAGAAATACCACTCCTTCTGACCCACGTACGTTTCATGTTTCTCTGTGTATCAATGGATACATTAGATACACAGCAGAGAGAAAGAACAAGAAATCGAGAAAGAAAAAAAAAAAAAAGATTACATCCACCACCACCCCAGCAGAAAGAAAGAACAAGAAATCAAGGAAGAAAAAAAAGATGACATCCACCACCACCCATGTCGAGAAGAAGCAAACCTGTTAGTGCTTCTGGACTGTAATCGTAAAGAGAAACCACATTAATCTTGTTCGCAGGCAACCGTTCATTTAAAAGCATTTTCTGCAAGTAAAAAACGACGAGTTCTTCGTCGGTTGGAGTGAATCTGAAGCCAGGTGGAATGTCGGAGAAATCAACGTCACCTCTGGAGTCGCTGGTCTTACTCGGACACTTCACCGAAGTTGGACTGCTGCTACTAACGTCCTCCATGGTTTTAGGTGGGTAGAGACTTTTACGAAAACCAACTCTTCTATTTATATCAAAATTTCAAACAATTTAACAATTTCCCCTCTGTCCCATATTAGATCTCAACGGGTGGTGTCTGGTTCTAGACCGATCCGACCCGTCAAACCGTCACAGTTATGAGGTAGGATAAATTCAAAATCATACTGAACCATTCTGATTAAAGGCCCGTTTGGCAAGTCTTTTTGACAACATCTTTTTGGGTTTTCATCCCGACTATCATTCTTTAATTTTATCATCTAACAAAATAAAATTCTATCATTCTTCAAGAATGGTGGTTCAGGGGTTGAATTAATAGTATTGACTGACTATGGATAGAATTTCCACAACTTTTTATTTATGTTTACATAGTTTGATGCAATTTTTGTTTTCTTTTGTTTTATGTTTTTTTGAAAAGAGAAGAATGTACTACACACAACGATTGGTACTACTACGTCCCAAAAATCCGCAAAATAAATAAGAAGGGAATTTGATGGAGTTTTTGGGTGGGCTATGTTGGAGCGGAAAAAAAAAAAGCTTGGGTGGGCCATACCGGGTTTAGAACCAATAGGCCCAGACATAAAGACTAGGCCCCAACTTAAGGTTAGACCAGCCCGATACAAACCCAACACAACATGTTTTATTGGGTGTGACAGATAGGTTCACTTAATCCTAACTTTCTAGAGCTGGGTCAGCCCAAAACAGAAATCGAAGCCCAATAATTGTAAAAGTTGAGTCGGGTTCATAATGGGCCTTACGAAAATATAATGATGCACCTATGGCTAATTTACACCCTTAGGGCCTATTTGGCACCCAAGAGCCGTTTCAGAATGACTTGGGCTGGTTTGGCAAGTCTTTTTGAGAAGATCTTTTTGTAGTTCTGACAGTCAAAAGATACATTGAGCTTTTGACATAAGATTTGGGCAGCCCAAAGACCGTTTGGCAGATGCACGTCTTTCTGTGCAACATTCTGCGTCTTTCCGCGAGAGATTAAAATGCGAAAGATGCGAGAAACTTCATTTGGAGCTTCCCGAAATTAGCTCAAAATGGGCTTTTCGCATCTTTTCAGCGTCCCGTCTATTGGCAGAAAGATCTTCCACGTGCCAAATGGAAATATACATATTTTTAGTCTTCCCGATTTGTAAACAACCGAAAGACCGTGTGGAAAGATGCACCAAACGGGCCCTTAGATAGCAGACTATATTTTGGTGAATAAGCTATTAAGTGGGTTGTGTGATCCTTTATGGTTGAAAAGGTATTCTGGGTTGCTTACTATGTCGTTAAATATTTTCCCTTTGGGCTTTGTTTGATTTGCGGAAAGAGTTGGATGGGCTGGGATGAGAGAGTGTGAAAATTTCATTGGTTATACAAGGGAAAAACGTGGGAAATTTGTTTTTCCCATATTTGTTTTGTGGGAAAATCATGCAAGGAAAAAGCACCGCTACAGCTCCAAATATTAACAAATGATATGTAGCATCATGCTCTGCTAGATGGCAACCATTGCAAAGTGCACCTAATGCTCCCTCTCACTCATTTCTCTTTCTTTACTTCTTTTTTTTAAGCCAATTTCTCTTCTCCTACTGATTCATTTGTTTGAATCTTGTATTTCACATTTGTTTGAAATGTGTTATATGCCCCTGTCCAAATTCAAAAATGTCCAGGTAAAATGAATCTCATGGACAATAAATATAATTTTTATACGCATTAACCACGTAAAACAGAGCACATGATTGGGTATTATGACAATCAAATTATAGGTTTGAGGCTTAACATCTTCAAAAATACATCCCAAAATGAGAAATTTTGATTTCAAGATACCAATGCATAGTCTATGAGTTTGTCATAAATTTCTATAATTTTGCATCCTCCACATGCCAAGTGTTCCTGTAACACAAGAAACATAGCAAACTTATAAAAAAGTGATAATATTTGCCAAAATAATAAAATAAAAATAAAAGAAAGTGGTAAACTGAATTAAATTTTATCTTAAATACAAAGTGGGTTGACACAGAAATCATCCAACTATTTGTTCTTTTGTGCCACAAGGTGAGCAGGCCTAGAACAAAAATTTAATAGATAAGAAGGAAGCTAGAATTTTGAATTTTTCATGAAGCATTACTAGCATGGGCTGGGATTCTGGGTTTTCTGAGCCTATAAACTAGCTAGGTGAGGTGAAGAAAAACAATTAGGCATTCAGTCGTCTACCGTCCACTGATCTAAGTATATTTTACGGCCCAACCTAGCCCAATGCTTGGCCCCAGGGCCATTCCGGCCCGCGGCGTGGCACGGACCTGGGCCTGCACCATGGGCCATGCCAGGCCGACCCCCAAATTTTTCACCAGGGAGGGTGGCATGGCCCGCACTTTGAATGGGCCATGTCGTGCCGGCCCGGCCCGGCCCACTTTACACCTCTATGTGGATATATTGCATATTCTAGTTTCTGAGAGAAAAATTGAAGGATCAAAAACAAAAGAGATGCTGCATCTATATTCTTGGAGAATACAGGTGTCAATGGACCAATCTTGGGTTTGAACCAATCTAAACTAAAACCATTTTGATCAGATTGGGCGGTCCAGACATTCAATTGGACTGGTCCAAAATGGTCAAGTGTATTGTTCATCTGATTGGGTTGGACCTACCTGTAAACTGTAATGGACTAGTACCGGACCTGATAGGATTGAACCAAATCCAGTTCAATTGACACCCCTAACTGTACTGCGATGCCATTGAAAGACCATTTATGTGATGAATTAGACATGTTTCATTAGTAGATGGGATCTTAATTATAAGCTGTTTTTTTTTTTTTTGCAAGAACTTAAAAGTTTTCCTTTATTATAAAAAAATATATGTACAGAGATTCACAAAATGTATGGAAAGACGAATAATTAGGTAGATTGATTTATGGATAAACATTATATTATCAGCATTCAGCCTTCATTATCCTTAATTAGAATCAAATCTTTCATTAGTAAATGAAGCCTCTCTACATATCTATTGGATATCTCAGAACTCAATTGAACTCAATTAAAACTAGCTAATGTAGGGTGATTTGGCCCGACCTTGTAGCATGGGGACCCGTGGACATGACCTGGCATAAGTGACAACTCAGCGTGACAGTCTGGCCACTACTCGGCGCCTCGGTGCAAGGCACTCTGAGCTCTCCCTTCCTAAGAAGGAAGCACCCCAACTTTTGGCTAAGTGTCCTGTGGGAGAAACACCTCGGGTACCTCGGCGCCTCGGTGCAAGGCAAACCTGCCCCAGGTGGTTCGATGCACGGTAGCTCGACAGACTCTAGGGAGATCTGCCTGACATCCGTACCTACCGGATCCGGTGGCAGTACTCAGATCCCTTGCCAGGCGGCGTTCTACCTGTCGTCTCTGAAAGGCATGGCCCGCCTGACGTCCGTGCCCTACAGTAGCAGCTTGTGGCGGCAGCCTGCACCTGCCACCTCTGCCCAGTCAGTAGCGGCTAGGGCAATGACGGTTATGCCTGATGTGACTGAGCTCCGATATAAAAGGACCCCGACCCTCACAAAGCAAATGTATTGAAGCTTAAGCACTTTCAGCACTCTTACTCTCTGTTCTTCCTTTCAGATTTCTCCAGTTCTAAATTAGCCATCGAAGTGTTCCCACCGGGAGAGCTCCCCGGGAATCCTTCACCTTCTTCTTCCTCTCAGGTGCCGCCCGTCCGAGCTAGAAGCCAAGTCACGGCTAGCTAGGAGTGCCCAGATTGTGCAACATCATTTGGCGTCGTCTGTGGGAAACGCTTCAAAAAGCCTCCCTCTAACTTCTGTGAACCTTCCCTCTCTTTAACTCATCAGCATCACCGATACCCATGGCTTCTTCCAGAAACTCCGAACGTCGGAACACCCCAGAGGAGCAACTCCAACTGCCCACCGTCTGCATCGGGCAGTTCACCGTCCCCCTCTCTGTGGACGGGGTTCCTAGCCTGAACGTGCCTACGACGGTGACACCCGTGACTGTTCTGCTGCCCCCTGCAGTCAGGACGACCTTCGCAGAACCCACCATCCTCCCTCTAGTGGCCGGCCAATGTCAACTTGAAGACCTGACACAATGCATGCAGGCCATGCAGGCCCAGATGCAACAGTTTCAACAACTTCAATTCCACCAGCAGCAAGTGTTGCACCAAGTGTCCCAGTATCAGTACCAACAACAATTCCCATCACTTCTTCCCCGGCATCGGGCTGCACAGCCAACTAAGCCTCATCGCCGCAGTGAACTCCCTTCCCGTCGGGGAGAGACTTCGGCATCATCTCATGGAAGGAAGGGAAGACTCCCTACCCCCGCCTCGCGGCTCGCAATCAGGTCGGGGGCTTCCCCGTCGGTTAGGCCGGCGTCACTTTAGCATCCGTAGTTCGAGCCTCTGCTTGCGGAGAACAGGTTCGAAGTGCTAGCCGACGACCTAGAACAAGGTCCTTCTGTCCGCAGCTACCAACAGTCATCCCTGCCTCCCCCTGGGCCCATCGAGCTCAGCAATACTGAGGCCAGCAGCACCAACGCCGAGCTGGCCAAGAAGAAGCGGAGACGCCGCCGGGCTCGCCGAACTTCCACCACCCACAATCTGCCCGAGCTCAAGGGCAAAACAAAAATAAGTTCGGGAGAGGTAAGAGCTGCACCACTTCTCTCAGTCCCCTCTCCTCTGTCTTCGGAGCTCCTCGCTGTCCCCATGCCTAGGGACTTCAAGCTCCCCCCATTGGACAAGTACGACGGGTCCTTCGACCATGTCAACGCCTTCCAGTCCCAGATGCATCTGGCCAGGGCAAGTGAATCTTGCATGTGCGTGGCCTTCTCCACTACATTCAAGGGAGTAGCCCACACTTGGTACCGAAACCTCGCATCGGGGTCAATAGGGAGCTGGGCGCAATTCGTGCAGGTCTTCACCTGCCCCAAAGACAGCTTTCCTTTGCCGAGGATAGACCACCTCGTTGACGCCACTGCAGGGTATGAGCTACTTAGCTTCATGGATGCCTTCTTCGGATATAATCAGATAAAGATGCACATAGAGGATGAAGAAAATACCTCATTCATCACCGAACATGGCACATACTTCTACCGTGTGATGTCTTTCGGCCTCAAGAATGCTGGGGCCACCTACCAATGCCTTGTTAACAAGGTGTTCAAAGAACAGAGGGGGAGGAACGGCGAAGCCTATGTGGTTTACATGGTAGTAAAGAGCCTGAAAGCTAAGACCCATGCCTCGGACCTAGCTGAGACCTTCAACACCTTACGGAGGTACAATATAAAGCTCAACCCCAGCAAGTGTGCATTCAGCATCACGACAGGTAAGTTCCTAGGTTTCGTCATCACTCAAAGAGGCATTGAGGCTAATCCTGAAATGATACAAGTCATACTAAACATGACACCCCGCGGACGGTGAAGGAGACCCAAAAACTCATTGGCTAAATAGCTGCTCTCAATCGCTTCATGTCAAAATCAGTAGACCGCTGCCTACCCTTCTTCTATGCTATCAAGAAGTTGAAAGAGTTCCATTGGATGGAAGAGTGCCAACACGCCTTTGGCGAGCTCAAGTCGTACCTTACCTCGCCTCCTCTCCTCGCCTAGCCAACCAAAGGGGACACTCTATACCTGTACCTCTTGGCCGGGGATGAAGCAGTTAGTTCAGTCCTCATCAAGGATGACAGTGCACAGAAGCCAATTTACTATGCCAACAAGGTCCTCTGCGATGCCGAAACCAAGTACCCAGAGGTGGAAAAGTTATCCTTTACCCTCGTGGTTTCAGCAATGAAACTTCAGCTGTACTTTCAGGCCCACACGATAGTGGTCTTGACGAACTAGCCCCTCAAAGCTATCCTCACGAAGCCCAAGACCTCGGGACACCTGACGAAGTAGGCCATCGAGCTATTTGAATTTGACATCCAGTACCAGTCGAGCCCTTCGCTAGCCCCCATAAAATATTGAGTGGGATAATGCGGACAACGAGGCTCAACCCCAATGAAAGCTTTTTGTTGACGGTTCCTCTAGCGCTAAAGGAAGCAGAGCGGGCCTCATCCTCCTTACCCCAGACAACGTCACCCTGGAGTATGTGCTAAGGTTCGACTTTCCAGCATCAAACAACGAAACTGAGTATGAGGCTCTCCTCGCCGGTTTACAACTGGCCAGGGACCTCGACTTCTCATACGTCAATGCCTTCAACGGCTCCCAATTGGTGGTGAATCAGGTGAATGGAAAGTACGAGGCCAGGGAACAAAGCATGTGCAAGTACCTTGTCAAAGTTCAAGCTCTAGCCCGCCACTTCTAATGCTTCTCCCTGCAATGGGTCTCGCGGGGTGAGAATGCATGAGCCAACGCCCTTCCCAAGCTGGCAAGTACCTCGAGCGGATCCCCCGGCTGGACTGTGCACGTCGAGAAGCTACTTTGGCACTCCATTGAAGAAGTCCAAGTACTCCCCATAGAGGCTGAACCTTCATGAATGGACCCCATCGTCAACTTCCTATCAACTAGACGGATGTCCGTAGACAAAAATGCGGAAAAATGACTCAGACAATAGGCAACCCACTATACCCTACTAGAGGGAAAGCTATACCAAAGATCCTTCACCTTGCCTTACCTCCGATGCCTTCATCCGGAGGAAGGCAATTGTGCTATGGGAAATTCACGAAGGCATCTACGGTAACCACCTCGGTGAGAAAACCCTATCCCAAAAAGCCTTAAGGCAGGGCTACTTCTGGCCTACCCTCCACAAGGATGCAGCTAAATTGGTGCAAAAGTGTGACCCGTGCCAGAGGTACGCCAACCTATGCCACCAACCGGCCACCACTCTCTCGGCCCTTAGCAGCTCATGGCCCTTCACCAAATGGGACATGGACCTCCTCGACCCCTTTCCTCAAGCCATGGGGGGAAGAAAGTATCTCATTGTAGCAGTAGATTACTTCACCAAGTGGGTGGAAGCCGAGGCCTTAGCCATCATCATGGCGCAATCCATCCAAAACTTCTGTTGGAAGAATATCATCTGTCAATTTGGCCTACCCCACATGCTAGTTACTAATAATGGGAAGCAATTCGATGATGCTAGGTTTCGGGAGTGGTGCACCTCCCTTGGCATCAGGCAACATTACACCTTGGTAGGCTATCCCCAAACCAATGGCCTAGCCGAGGTCACCCACCAAACAATATTTGATGGACTGAAGACCAGGTTGGACCGAGCAAAAGGCCTATGGGTCAAAGAACTAAGTAGTGTATTCTAGGATTACTGAACTACACCTTAGACAGCAATAGGAGAAACTCCCTTTGGCTTGACCTACGGCACAGAAGTAGTAATCCCAACAGAAACCGCCCAGTCGAGAGCAAGCATAGATAAGGGTAGCCGCCTACCAACAACGTGTGGCCTACTACTACAACTCCAGGGTAAAAGAAAGACACTACCAAGAGGGAGACCTGGTCCTCAAAAAGGTCATGGTCCCCGAACTCGGAGTAGGGAAGTTGGGCCCCAGTTGGGAAGGCCACTACAAAATCAAGTGAGTCGTTGGCCCAAGTACTTTCCACCTAGAGCACCTAGATGGAAGACCTATACCTAGGACATGGAACTCGGAAAACCTCCGGATGTACTACAAGTGATTGTAATATCTTTTATAACTGGTAGACGAATGAAGCAAAGTTCCTCTTTGCCTCAGTGCTCGGTGCGTGTACCTACTAAGTCCTTACAACTCTTCGGCCTCGCAACCAGCAAGGGCGCATGGCCTCCTCTGAGGACCATACCCCCTCGCTAGACCGACGCCAGGATTTGATGAATAAGTAGCGAACACCCTAGCTAAAAACTTAACACGTCAGAATACACCAGGACAACCGAGGCCTCCCGCGCCTCAACACCCCGTCTCGACAACGGCTAACCTCCTGGACTTTCACACTTGCGCTCGACCTCGTTGAAACAATCGCACGGGGATATGGGAGCCAGGGGAGCTTCAGCTCTACTGGGGCCCCATGGAGCCAGACAAGCCTTAGCTCTGTCTCGGCCATCCCCCAATATGGTAGGCCACCTTGGCCTCGTCAAGGTTAATACGTGGGGATATGGGAGCCAGGTGAGCCCCTGTTCAAACTAGGCTCCATAGAGCAAGACGAGCCCCGGCTCTATCTCAGCAACCTCTTAATACGGCAGGCCAATTCGGCCCGCCAAAGCCAACACTTAGAAGATTAAGAGACAGGTGAGCCCCAGCTAAACCTTGGCCCCACTCTAAATCGACAGGTCATCTTGCTATCTACTTAAGTAAAGGGAAGAGAGCCAAGTGAGCCTCACGCCCCGCTTCAGCCTCTCCCCATCACAGGCCTCTTCGGCCTTGCCTAAGTAAATGCTCAAAAGGGTGTTAGGCCAAGCAAGCCCTGGCTCAACCTCGAAGGCTTCGCCTCGGCCACCCCTTTGCCATGATCCTGACACGCAAAAGTAGAACAAACTAAAGGGAACCACACTTGTCTTATGCTGTGATTTCCCTCTTGGAGGGGCAAGGACCCTTCGGCAACAAAGCAAAAGCATAAGTGCAACGAAAATGCAAAAAACACAAGGAAAAATAACACAACACAGCACAAGTACACAGGAAGCAAACCAGAAGTCAAAAAATGTCCACTGATATTCATTCATTACAAAAGTTTTGGCTTTACAAAAAATTATGGCCCCTCAGGCCGAATACATATACAAAAAAGCAAAAAAAAAGAGAGAGAAAGTAGCCTGGCTTAAGCCTTGCCACTAGTTGGAGGAGGAAGTGCAGAGTCGGTAGCCTCTTCGGGAGTATAAGGAATCACCTTTAGGGATTCAAAGTTGAAGTCCAAAAGCATTGCTAGGACTGCCTTCATTGTGTCCTTGATCTCGTCCAAATAAGCTCTTGAAGCGACGTCGGCCAGCTCATCAACTCGCTTCTCTACTTCCTGGGCCCTCTTCGAGGCACCAGCTGCCTTCTACTCGGCCTCGACAACACTCTTAGCTGCCTCCTCGGCTCTCTGCTCTACCTCGGCTGCCCGCCTGTTTGCCTCATAGATCCCTTCCCTGGCTTGATGGAGACGTCACTCGGCCTCGGAAACAAGGCTCTCGACCCGAGTCCTCTCAGTCTGCTCCTTGGCAAGGAGGTCCTACATCTTCTTTAGGTTCTCTTTGGCCTCCTTGCGAAACTTTTGCTCGTCCGCGAAGAACTGCTGTATCTCGCAGCGCTTCTCCATGGCATTGGCGACAGTTTGCTGAAGCTTGTCTTTCTTAGTCTCCAGCTTGTTCATATTGGCCAGTATCAACTTCAGCTGATCCCCTAGACCAATAAAATGAAGGCAGACCTGCAACAAGAAGACGATCAGTACCCAACAAAAAGAACAAAAGAAAAAAGAAAAGCAAAGGGGAACAGACTGTTACCTCGGCCAGGCTCTACAACCCCTGGTTATACAGCTTCTCAGGGGCCATCCCCAACATCTAGAAGTGGTATTGAGACAGTAGGGACCCGCTTACCAGCGTCAAGCCAACTCCCGCATTGTAGATTGAGTCCCCCTCGCGGACCTCCCACTAAGGGTGAAAATTTTGATCAGACCGCTGGACAAGCTCCTCCAACAGGGTGGGAGCAGAAAATGGCCCCATCTGCTCCGTGTAGGCCCCCCTCGGGGCATCATCGACAGAACTCCTGGTGCGGGCCACCTTCTGTTTGCGGTTGACCCCCCATGGCCCCCTCGGTCGGCCTCTTCTTCCCTGCCTCAATCCCGTCAGTAGGTCCTCTCGGCACCCCGGTTGGATGCTACGATGCTTGCTCCTCGCGCCCCGGCTGGCCCTCCTCGACAGGACCCTTCCCCTTCGTAGGAACTTGTGGAGTGGCTCCCTTCGGGGGAGCTGTTGAAGAAGTCATTTTGGCAGGGACTTGTGCTTTCGTCCCCTTGGCAGGGACCTGGCGGGAAGACCCCCCTTTCGCAGGGGCCAAGGCCTTCTCCTTCTGAACTGGCGTGCCCCTGGTGGGCCTCTAAGGTGTTTATCTGCTAGCCTTCACCCGCTCCTTCTGCATCATGCGGACATGGTCCAGTATGGCCTTCCGAGCATCCATCGGCACTTCTGCAAGCAAGACAACAGTTAGTACCATTACAAAATGACAAAGGTGAGGAAAACGTGGAAAAAAGTTGCGTGGCCTATCCTACCGAGGGGGGCTGCGCTAAGTCCCACAAAAACCAATGGGATTTTCTCCTCCACCAAGGGTTGGGCTCTGACTCCTCCCATGTTGAGCAGCCATGCGAGATTGTCACTTTCCTCAATTGTAAGCAAGGGGACACTTTTCTCCGCAAACAAGCTGGCCTCTCCCCACCCTGACTTGAAGGACCAGCTTTCGGGACAAGACAAAAAGAAATATTTACTCTTCTAGTTGTGCACGGAAGAGGGGTTATCTACGGGCTTAGAATTGCGGGGCTGGAAGTAGAAGACACCATCTTCGGAAGAGTTCTTCCTCAACACGAAAATCGCTCGGAAGAGATTTGGCATTAGCTCTACTCACTGGAGCTGAGCCACCACCAACATCACCACAATGGTTCCTATCGCATTGGGCGCCAATTGGCTAAGGGTAGTGCTGATAAACGCAGATCTCCCTCTCCTTGGGAGTCCACGGCCGATCACCCACCTCGGGCGCCCTCACCCCATAGGACAAAGAGATGATGTATTGCCTCGTTAGGGCCTTGACTTGATCTCACTCCAGAGAACCTTTGAACTCTGGGCGAGAAGGATCAGCCTCAGCCACTACCTCGGCAACACTCTCTATCCTCGCCTCAAGGATGAGGCCCGGGTCTTGCTCCCCCTCGGCCTGGGGGGACCCCGCAGCCTCCCTCGGTGTCACAGATGCGGCACTCTCATAAGAAGGGTCATCACCTCGGCGGATGCACTCGGCTCCCCCGAGGGCTACCCTATCCCAGAGCGCCTCCACTTCTTGCCGAAGGGGTATGAAGAGAGAAGGACTTAGGGGGGAAGGGGAGAAAGGGTTCGAACAAAGCTCCCTCCAATACATTCAGAAGTTCATAGCACTCAGGTCTAGAATTTGAAAAAGATATCGTTGGAAATTACCTATAAAGGGAGTGGAAGGAAAACGAACAAAGGTGGAGTGTCGAGAACTAGAGAATCTAGGAGCTGAGTTCACTCGAAGACGAAAACACTTGGAGGCAAAATGACAAGAATTCTACTGTCGAAGCCACTATTTAAAGAAGAGTGAAACGGCCCAGATTTCTCAAGATCCAATGGCTGAGAAGCCACCACCTCCACGACCCAATCATGGCGCACTGCGTTGCGCTCACCCTCGGAAGACGAAACGACGCGCTGGCAGCGGCTTAGATTATTGCAAATCCAATGGACGAGAAACACTTCCACACCTGCGATCCAACCACACTGCACTCCTGAGCGCTCACCCTTGGGAGACGAAACAACGCTCAAGACGGGCCAGCGAGTCCACCCAAAGCAACCTGTTCTAGCAGATGGGCACATCGGTTCGACCAAAAAGCTGTTTCGGGCATGGACCCTTGGGCCCCGTTTTGGGCCCCTTTGGCTCCACAGGCCCCCGACCTAAGCAGCCCTCGTCTCCACAGGTCATTGGCCTAAACAACCCTCAGCCTCCCCCTGGCCCTCGGCCCGGACGACGACGCCTGAACATCTATGTTGAGCGCGCCTTCCGAATCACCTGAACGAAGGAGCAGTGCCGTAGATCACTTGCAGCCTCAGCCTGACTCATGAAGACAAACCAGTCAGAGACGCAAAAGAGGATGCCACTGCGAGGTACACCTCGACTGCTAGGCCCACTAGCACTCACCATTACTACTCCCATTGGCAGAAGCTGAATTCTTCTCCTCGGCCTCAGGAGTGGGGGGCAAGTGATGTGGGGTGATCCAACCCAGCCCATTCGAGGCTGGGAGGCCCAACCCATGAGCGCCAGAACAGGGAACGATATCCACTACAACAGGGGTTACCCTACCCCCATCGTATAGAGCCAACCGCGATGCGCTCACATGACCCTACCAAACTCGTTGCAGGCCCCCGTATGGCTCCCATCTTAGGTGTTCATCCCCACCTACCTCTAGTATAAATGGGGGTACCCATCTCCAAGTAAAGGGGTTACAAACTCAAGACCTACAACCATTGTCATAATTGCCATTGCAATAACTGCTATTGTGACTTTAGTTTAGAACTAACTAACAGGATCCTATTTTGGTACTCTTTCGTCGTACCCTGTACTAACTTGATCGTTGGAGGCTCTGCCTCGGGTTCTCACCCAAGGTCTCTGATGAGTTTCTGCCTTGCATCACTTCGGCCATCCACCCTCGGCTTCTACCGCACTCAGAGTCTGCCTCACCTCGGCCTCAGCAGCAACCTCTCTGAGTCCTCAAAGCCTTCGGCCAGCCTTCAGAGTCCAGGGGCAAAATTACTTTGTTGTTCTTGACCATTCTAAGCACCAACAATATGTAATGTTTTATATTATATAATGTATAAAATAAGTTTATGTGCATGTTATGTCATTTAATATAAAATGTTATAGATATGTAATGTTTTATATATGAAAGACATTGGCCCAAAATTAGGCTCTGGCTTGTATAAAACTGAGCTAAGGCTTATGTTTAAGGCCTAAACCCTGAGCCAGGCCAAGCCCGGGCCTAAGCTATAACCCTTATCATAAGTGTAAAGCTCAGCCTGGCCCAACCCTACTCACCACTCGTATGTTGGCCTTAGATTGATGGGAGTATCTTTGATCTACATCAAGAAGATGCATGGTATAATTTGCGCCCTACATGATTGAGAGGCAACACGATCACGTGAATCTCGGCCGTCTGATCGTTGCTCGCTTTGAGCTTACTGGTAACTTTGGAGTTTGGAATCAGCAAATCCATTACTCCTCTTGTTCCGCTCCCGACTCGTAAAAGACGGCGCACGAAATCTAGAAAGCTGGGGATTTCCACGTCCACGGTCCAAAACCAAATTTAACAGAATTCAATTCCACCGAGGAAAGGAAATGCTAACCAAACAAGCTACTCAAATCCGTCCACAAATACGGATACGGGGTTTAACGAAAAAACAAACAGAATTCAGAGAATTCTTTTCCCTTTTGTGATCATCTGAGGGTTCCGTGGTGCTAGCATCTGCCTCGAAGACATTCAGCGAACTTGGGGCTTCGGGCTTCCTTCCTACTACCATGTGAATATGTGATGATTTATGAAGTCCGAAGTTTTCTTCCGAGTCCCTTCCGACGAAAACCTTTCACCGTTGAAGCTTCTAAGCGTCAAGACACGTCCAAAGATGACTCGCTGAGTTGAATCGGATTCAAAATTTACAGTTTTCCTTTTTTCTTTGGCTTCTTTCCTGACTCGATCATTTCTGTGTAAGATTTGTTTTGGACTTTTTTCTTTCTTTAACTTATCCAGAAGGAAGAAAAAGCAGCATTTTTGAAGAGTCAGAGATCAATTTTCTTCAATGCGTCGCTAACTCCAATTTGTTTCCCGGAAGAAGGAAAGCCATTGAAGAATCAGAGATCTGTTCTCTTTTGCTAAGTACGTCCTTTCTACAGTGAGGATACTCTGGAGCTAGAAAGGTTGTCCGGGGTCAAATTGTTGAAGACAAGCAAATAGAGAGGAGTGGCGTTTGGTCTTGTTAATGGAGGTCTTCGCAGAACATGGGATTTCACTGTGTTAGGCGAGATCAGTCTTTGATCATATCACAGGTAACATCTAGTGGAAGCTTTCTTTTATCTTTTCTGTTGGATGTTCGTTCTTGTGGATATATTTGAGGATTGGATATGCAACGATTGAGTTCGGATCGAGTTGGATGTCTGGATTTTAACTCCATTCGAAGTATCCGCTCCGATCTGTTTAGAATCTACGTAAAAAATTATTCGTTCCCCTCAAAAAGTCCATCTGTTCTTTTTTTTTTGGTTCTGGATGCTATAACAAATAAAAAATCGTATCCTTCTCCATAATTTAGTACTCCCAGCGGCTAAAGAACACTGAAGCCAAGAAAGGATGCTCTTACAAATGAATATGAACGTATCCACGCAGAAACGTATAAGAACAAATAAGCACCATACTTCAAAAAATCTCATGGTAATGAAAGAACAAACAATCTGTGGATCCTTCATCTTTAGACATTGTTCGTCAATTAGGAATCTGAGGACTTCCATGCTAGAAGGGAAACGCATTAGAGGGAGTGAGATAGACTAAGTTTACGGAGGACTTTCCTTTTGGATCCATTTTCCATGAAACCTCATCCATTTGCTTTGGAAGAAAATGGAGATATCTTCCCATTTTGAAGAAGGGAGCATGTGGCACCTTAATTGCCTTAAAAAAATTTGGAACCCAGTAATCCAAGATATTTTGGGTGATCAGTTTAGTGAGTGATGTTCACAAACCATATTTACGCCTTTAAATGTGAGTGACAAAACTAGAAATGGTATGGTCAGAATGGGGACTTAGGAGCTCCTTGATGGGTGATGAAATTAGGGAAACTTAATTTAGATGGTTGGTACATGTGGATATAGGACCAATTATTTTACCAATAAAAAGTGGTTAATGCAAATTGAGGGGACTTGTTTCTGTCTGATCTAGACATGGAAGATAAAAAATTGGATATGTCTGTGAATTGTGATAACCCTAGGCCTAGGATGTGTAAGGTCTAGTTGGACTTTGAAATACCTTGGTTTCTCAAAGGAACTAATCCTAGAGCTCTGTATCCTTGTTGAGAGAATTCAAAAGCAACTTACTTTGGGAGGAAAAAACTGCACATCCCTTGGTTTCCGAATCACCATCATAAGGTCTGCCTTTACTAATTGCCCATTTTCTTCATCTTCATGTTTAACATCCAGGCCAAGGTAGTGGAGAGAGTGCAAAAGATCACTAATCCTGTAGATCTAGGAAAACCTTAATGGATTCCACTTGGTAAATTAGAAAAAAAAGTGCAACCCAAAGGAGGTGGGAGTTATGGATATTGTTAGGTTCAGAGACAGGAATATCTCTTCCATGGCTGCAAATAGATCAGATTTGAATGGGATATATTCATATCCAATTATTGAGAAGAACCATAAATTCCAGATTTATGGTACAAGTCCTGGGACCAGGCATGCCCCAGTCCAACAAAGTTTTGTTGACTCTATAGTCCCTAGCAAATCTGCTAGACTGTTTTCTTATTTGGGGATCTGTTTGAGCAAGTGGTTCATAGTGGATACTAGAAGCTTGATTTCTCTTGTCAAATGTCTTAGGTTCCATGGACCTTTGATCTTCAGCTGCTACCAAATTAATCACTACTTGGCAGTCCCCTTCTATAGTTGGTTCAGTCCAGCCCATTATACAACTCAACCTGGGACCTTGGAGAAGTACTAACATTTCATCCTTCAAAGAATCCCCTTCTCCAGATGGTCCACAATAACTGAGTTGAAGTTCCCGTTCATGGTTTCTGAGCACTCCTCCGAATCTAGATAGTCCTGGATTGCCTAGGCAGCAACCATTGGAATTGAACTTCAGTTTCTCAATTTCTCTTTGAAAATTACAGATTACACAGTGGATGACATGTTGAGGAAGTGGGGTGAGATTGCAAACTGTACACAGGCCAGATCAGTAATGAGTGTGCCTTGGACCCCACCACCTGCTGGATTCATAAAATTAAACTTTGATGGGAGTAGTAGGGGAATCCCGGACGGTCAGGGATTGGAGGTGTCTTTAGGGATGAGAATGGGGTCATTTCTGCCTTGTTCTCAGGCCCAATTGGAGTGGGTGACTCTCTTAGAGCTGAGATCTCTGCAGTTATGGAAAGGAATTCAGAAAGCTAAGGAGATGAATATCAGAAAGCTTATAATTGAAGGGGATTCGGAGATGGTGATAGGGTGGCTGAATAAAGATAGCAGTGGCTTATGGAATTACAGCAATGAGAGGAGAAAATTTAAGTAGCTGGTGCGGGAGATGGAAGTGAAGATGAATTGGGGTTAAAAGATCAGCTAATTCTTTAGCTGATGGATTAGCTAAACAAGGGGTAGAAAGGGACTTAATGTTTTGGGCTAAACTGTAACTTTATTGTTTCTTCCTTTCCTTTTCTTTTCTTTTGAAGGCTTAAGTTGTATTTGGGAGATAAGAGTGTTTGTCTTCCTCTTTGTAATTATTTTAATGATGAGTTAATGAATTTGTTATTGATCCAAAAAAAAAAATTTCTCTTTGAAAATTCATCGATTTCTCTCTTCCGTATGCCCCAAACAATTGCTGCTTTATTGCATAGCTACATTAGTTTTCCCTTGTGTGTATAGAGGTGGTTGTTGTGATGCAAATAATTCAAGCTTATTATGTGGAGCAACCCAAGTGTAGCAGAATAATTAAAAATAGTGTGTCCAAATTGCTGCTGGAAATGGGCAAGATAAAAAAAATGGTTGACACTCTCCATCTTTGAGGCAAAGGACACAAACATGAGGGTTTCTTTCTTTGAAGAATTTCCCTGGTACTGATGATCTTTAAGGATGTTTCCCAGCAGAAAACTTTGACTTTGGGAGGTTATCTATATCCAAATTTGATATTGTATACAATTAATAAATGAAACTAAAAATGATCAAAATATTGTATAATATGAATGAAATGAACAAGAATTGCCTTTGATCTTGTATATCTATGTCATGAATAAGGTAATTTCTACGATAGTGAAAGAACTTTGACCAATCAGACCCCTTCCCCCCAACATTGATAAATACCAGTTGATTGGGTTGATTGGTGTTTACCACTTCTGTTATACCAGTTGAGTGTTTAACAGTTTTTTAGGCTTCAAGCCTTTTCAGTATCATAGTGTGATTCGATGAATAAAACAACTTCTATGAGACTTGGACTTATGACTGCTTAGTTGGTAAGCATGCAAACATGCAATACTTAAACCAACTTTACTAACAGATGTATCCAATCCAATCATAAACTGATGAAATTGGATAGCCTTATTAGAGCAAGCTTGGGTTCAAATTCAGATGAAGGATACTATTTGCTTATGTTGTAAGACTTGGACCAGACTGGACAGTAGGACTGTGAAAACTGTTTAAAATTGGCTGGCTTTTAACAACCCAGCCAGTTTTGAATGACCCTCCGTGGTCACTGATTTATTAGAAATCATAAAATGGAAATGATGAGAATTGGACCTATGACCTCTCCCTTGCATAAATTAATTCGCTACCATTTGTTTATCATGGTATTTGTGTCTATTTTTTCTCTTTAATATCTATATGCCCAAATATGTATATACATCTTTGAAATTTGAATAAATGTGAGTTAGAAGACTTGAAACCTGGTCACCTATATTAAAAACCAAAACAAAAACCATTCGACCACAACTAATACGTATTTCATTACATGTATAATATTTTTATATTTTATAAATATGACATCGCAAGTCACTTGGTTGACCTAGCGGTCAGCCGATCTGTCTGACCTGTGATCTGGCAGCCTTTTCGGTTTTGTGACTCTGAGTCTTACAACATTGCTATTTGCAGTCCTTGTCTCCTCTAGGAATGCCTTTGGAGATTCTTTTGGGAGCATTAAGTTTATGATAATCATCAGTAGTAGAAAGAGTAGAAAAGCTGATAGTTGTGTTTGATATAAACTTTGTGAAGAGAAAAGAAGAAAGAGCTGAAAGGTTTCAGCAAGAAAGGAAGAGAAGAAGCCAAAAAGAATCAGTTATTGGGCTGATGTTAAGTTATTGGCTGCCCCCTTCCTTTTAATTTATATACTTCATAAAAAGAATGTACAAATACAAGAATACCCTTAGTAGGTCGGCTACTTGTAAGTAGCTGAAAAGACACAACTTAACATAAACTAATGGGCCTAAGGCCCAATAACTTCCTAACTGAAAAAAGTAAATAAAATAAAACAAAGCTGGGCTCAATAACTCAACAGAAAGCTGGCCCTTTTGATAGTGCCACTTTTCAGTGACCCTTGAAGGATTTTAGTTATGTTCTTTACTTTACTTTTTTTAATAGGAAAAGGTAACTTTCAATAGATTAACTTTAAAAACATTACAGAGGTTCAGCCCCATAGCATAGGGTACTAGAACCCCAAAAGACTTCAGAATTACAGTTCATCCCTAAACAATTCAACTCTATTTTACCCCTTGTCTGGCTAACCCATCAGCCAAACTATTTGCTGACCTACTAACCCATATAAGAGAAAGGCTTCTGGTCTCCCTTAGGGTCTACCCGTAATTCCGATTCCCATACTGCCTGATTGTAACCATCCTATTACTATCTTTGAATCACCTGATTGTAACCATCCTATTGCTGCATGGGCCAGCCTCCAAATGACTACCTTTGACGTGGGAAAAGACTTTTGTAACTTGCACCAATATCTGACTCTTCTAATCCTTTACTTGTTTGAGGGCACTGATGTTCTTCTCTTTCAGCATCTTAAAAAATAACAATGATGGTGCTTTTGCTTTAAAATAATATTTGTGAATTAATTCAGAACTGTACTTTTTTACTTAGTTCACATATTTCTCCATATTTTCTCTAAAACATGGGTTTCCAGCATGTCTTTTGTGTTAACAGAGCATATGATGGATCGCTACTCTAAATTTTAGTCAGAAACTATTACCTCACAATGTTTATATTATCTGTCACTTTTGTCTAAAGCTCAGAACATCTGTACTATGTCAAAATTTCCTTTTGTGTTTTTATTATAGCTAAAGATGGAACATTTACAGTAATTGTTCATGCAGGGAAAATAAATCTTAAATATTCTTACCTAGTGGCAAAATGAGATCAATGATCTTGAAGTATTAAGCAGGTTCAATAGTCAAACCATTGAAGAGAATTGGCTGACGGAGTATATATTGAGAAAGAGAGAAAGAGCTGACTTTCAAGTTCTCTGGGGGGAAGTTGTGAGGAATTCATTATGTACGTTGATAAATACTTAGGCCTTTGGGTTTATTGTTTATATAGTAAATAAATTTATATTTCTATTTTTGTATATTTTCATTTTGTTTATTTGTAGTGACATATTGGTCTATGAAGTATTATATATAATTATATGGTACTTGATATTGATTCTTATGCAGGTATATATGTATGTATTTGATTCTGAGCTAACTTTTTTTTTTTTTCTGAAGTTCTACTAAATTATTTTACCTTTAAAAAAAGAGTTCTATCTATATATGCTGATTGAAGTACTTGATATTGATTCTTGTGTCATGACAGGAAAATTGAAGTAGATTCTCAATCAAACATGGAGTCTGATGCAAGGGAGGAGTCATCTCCAACTCATACAGAAGTAAATGGTTCCCTCAGTGAATCCAAATTGGAATTGTTTGGCTTTGACTCTCTTGTCAACATCCTTGGTCTTAAGAGGTAATGGTTTCTTGTATTTATTCCTCAACATATGATTCCAAATTTTTGTTTTTCTTTGTTGGCATGAGAAAGGCCATTGCCCAATGTTGGTCCCAGCTATTTGGGGTCTTGGGAGGGGTAGACCAGTTATGGTCCTAACCTTTGGCATTTTTTATTTTTGCAAAATGTGTCCGCCCTCAGACTTGAACCTGTGTTCCCATGCTTGCCAGTGAGATTTTACCATTACACCAAGTAATGGCTCCTATTGTTTTTCCTTGTTGGTACCATTCCATTTTTTTAACACCCTTGAACAGATTTTTTTGGGGTCTCCTTTATTTGGTCAAGTATGTAGTTATCCATTCTTGATCGTACAGAATCTATTTCTGTTGGGCAATGGATTTCAACTCTTGTGTAATTACTTAACGTCTTAATTGGATCTCTTTTCCAGTATGATAGGAGAACAAATTCCTGCCCCCTCTAGTCCAAGAGACAGGAGAGATGGGGAAGACGTTTCTATCACTCTTGGACGTCCAAAGGTATGGCAATTTTCTTTGGCATGTTAATGTGACCTCCATAAATTTTGCCTCCTAATGTGCTAACACATGGTGGAAAATGATTGCAAGAAACCAATAACCATGGGCATATATATTGTTTTTGTTGTCCATAGAGGCTATTTGTTATTATTTTATAGGAATTCTTCTAAGGCCATTGAATGATAAAATCTTTCTGGAATTCCTTGTCTAATTGATTATCTGCTGATTGGTGCTACTATATGACCTTGTAATTCTTTGATCATCGTCTCATGTTTAAGTAAACTAAAGCAGAAGAAAAACAGAAAAGGAGTTATGGTATTTGTTGAAAGTATGTATCTGTACCTTCCCTAGTTAACCCTAGAAATTTCTTAAAATACTCTCTCTTGCATGCTTTTTTCTGTATGATAGTTATGACCAATTTACATTAAAGACCTTCAACCTGATCAATCACAGTTGTCAAGGTGATGCCTAGGCGGGCAGTTGGGCACCTAGGCGATACCTAGGCAACAAGGTGCCCTTGGAGGTTTGCCTCTCCTAATCTCTAAGCAGTTTTGTATGTTGTGTTATAAATACTTTTATATTCTTTATTTTTTTGAGATTATAATTATAAAATAGACATTAAACTAAAATACTCATTTTGTGTTTATATAATAATTTATTTTTATTATTTTCTTATTTGTTAGGGTTTAATCAACATAAACATTGCTAACTGCTGTATTGAACCCTCAAAGACTTCAAAACCAGAACCAATAAGAACTTAAAATTTTGTCTACTCAACACATTTTCTTCTTCTGCTTTCACCTTTTCTTTTCTACTTTTCCTATAACAAAAATAGGGGTTCAGCCCCCTATTGTTTTTGAATTTTATTTTCTTTCTTCTTTTTCTTATGAATATGTTGATTTTCTATACTTCAACATGAAGTTCATACTTTTCTTATGAAAATTATGGATAATTATTAAGGAAGTATGGTTATGGAACCTGGGGAACTACCCTAGGATGTATGTTTTTACTTAAAAAATCCATCACCTAGGTGACAAAGCGCCCCCCTATCACCTAGCCTTGCCTTGGCGCCTTGAAAACTATGTGATCAATCAGACTCCAGTACAACTCTCTCCAGTTAACCCCTTGCAACCTTGATTAGCTAGTCCATCGGCCATCACTTTTGCAGATCTAGGAGTTCACCTATAGGCTGTCCCCAAATGTGCTGCTAGATTTGATTTGATAGTTTTCCCATGGCATGTTTAAGTTTTCTAACTTCATTCTTCATTAACCAGCCTACAAGGCTACAACCACTCGTGAATCCCTTCTACTAGTATGTTTCTGAAGTTCAACAATATAACCAGCCTGAGTCCTGTCAGACATGCCATAATTTCTGCTCTTGCAGTGTCACCTGTGCCAATTGGGCCTCAGTATAGCAGTATTATATATATTTTTTATCAATAGCAATGAACTTTTATAAATAAAGATTGAGATAATCAGAGTTACAGAGGAGGAAGCTAAAGAATCTTAACTCCCAACTACCCAAGGTACATTCTGACCATGAAGCAATTACAATTACAATTACAAAGCAGCCCAGAACATAGTATTTCTGTTTACCCCTTGTTTAGCTAGACCATCTGCCAATGCATTTGCAATTCTCTTTATCCATGTACAATGTATTTCCATGTCCTTGGTGAGCCACTTGAACTTCCTCTTTTCATTGCTGTATTTCCAGAGCATAGAACTGTCCTCTGTTAGCCAATTCACCACAATTTCAGAATCACCTTCTATAATCAGCTTTTTAATACTCAGTTCTTTGGCCCTTTGTATCCCTTCAATAGCTCCTAGGATCTCAGCCCTCAAAGAGTCTCCTACCCCAATCGGACCAGAGTACATAGCCAACAAATTTCCTGCTTCATCCCTTATTACTCCCCCTATTCCAGAAGGTCCTGGATTGCCTATGCTGCTACCATCGAAATTCAGTTTGGTGAACCCATGAGGTGGAGGTGTCCAGCAAAAATTTAAGTTCTTCCTACTTGAGCCTGATTCTGCAATCTCCTTCCAGCTCCTTGTCAATTCCAATGTTCTCAGCCAATGTATCATCCTGATGTGGATAGTCTCAAGGATTTCATCCATACTTCTCTCCTTATCTGAGAATATCCTTGAGTTTCTCTCCTCCCAAACAGTCCAACATATCGCAGCCCTACCGCATCTCCACATGATCTTGGCCCTTTTGGTTGGCCAGTTGGGCATGGAAGTAAATAAACTTTGCACATTCAAAGGAGGAGTCCACCTGCACCCAAACAAAGAAGCAAACCATTCCCAAATAACCTTAATAAACTGACAAGAAATTAGTAAATGGTATCCAGACTCACCATCAGATTTACAGAGAACACACCTGTGAGGAGACAAACAACTGTTGGGTCTTTTTCTTTGGAGTAGATCCCCTGTATACTCTTTCCAGAAAGGATTCTCAACAGAAACTCCCAACCTTTGGAGGTATAGGTCGACACCATACATCTTTAACAGGAAAAGACAAACCAACAAGAGGAGAGGGTAACAGTGCTCTAAAGAAGGAGGCACAAGTGTAACTTCTAAAGGCTCCCCCACTCCTGAAAGTCCAGGGTTCCCAATAGGCCAATACTGCACTGATCAAAGTTAAGTTTTATTGTATTAGGTTATGGAGGGTGCCAAATGAGTAATGTCAACGATTTTGTCACTGAAGTGGAGGTCATCTGCTGCCAATTCCTAAGTATAGCATCTTTTGTGTATTAGTGAAATGCTTCTTCTGTTTTATCCCAATGAGTCACAAGTAATGGAATATGGAAGCTAATGATATTATTATCAATCTGAAGCTTTGAGATTTAGGCCCTCAGACCCACTGTCCTTTTGTCATCTCTTCAATTAAGTTCTGATTGGCTCTCTTGATGGTCTTCTTCAATTCTCCTATTTTTGGTTTGAGGAATTGAATGCCTTGTCTTTTGGACAAAACCCTTCTAGAGAAAATATGAAGAATCCTTTTGGAGAGGGAAGCATTCTGTGTCCCTCTACTGGTGTCTGGTAGGAAGATTCACATTGGTGTACCCTGTTGAAAAGATTGGCAGGTGGGTCTTGATGGGTTAGAGATATGAATCTCAAATTGTGGTGATCTTGGAGTGTTAGCATACTGTGAGACTGAGTCTGCTTTGGAATCCTGAGGTGTGTTAGTTATTTTGAGCTATCCTGCTATTTGAAGCATTTTGGACACTTTGGGATGTTGTTCATGAAGTGTTGTTTTATTTTCCTTTAAGTATGCTCTCTCTCTCTTTCTCTCTCTCCCCCCCTTTCTCCGTCAATAAATTTCCATTATCAATTGATAAAGTTCAGATCTGTATATGCTTCAGTTTCAGAATAAAAGAGGAGAAGAGAGAAGAGAAGAATAGGTAGAAGGAAAGACTGGTTCGATTTAGAGAACCCTCCTCTCTCTAGTCATTGTGCCCCCACTCACATCACTTAACTTAGAATATAATAGTAATTACATCTAGTACATAACATAAAGTAAAAAGACTAGACTACCCTTCTATAGCCGACTCTAACACCAATAAAACATAGACTTTCACTAGTGCATTGACATTCAAGAAAAGGTGGTTTATAATTTCAATTGTTCCACAAAACACAAGCATGATTGATGCATGTTGCTTCTTTTCTTTTTCTTTTGAGATTTAAATGCCTTATCACTTCGGAATGTGGTCATGTTGCTTCTTTTTCTTTTGACAAACATGGTTTATCTTCGGTTATAGTTGTTGAGCTTCTGCTGCATTTTAGATGCCTTACCATGCTTCTGATGAAAAGTAATTTTGATTTATCCTGCAGCCAACTGGTGTTAAACTGGGGACAATGATGGGTGTGTTTGTCCCATGCTTGCAGAACATACTGGGAATTATTTACTATATCCGATTTTCTTGGTAACACTTTTCCTGCTCTTAATTTGCTTGCGTCTCTCTCTCTCTCTCTCTCTTTTTTTTTATCTTTTCATTGGGACATTGTATTTTTGTTTGTAGATAAATGAGAAAATAAGTTTTACCATAGTTCTACATTTCTGTTCTGGCTCTATTAAAAGGAAATTCTATGCAGTTTATTGCCAAAAATAGTTGAAATTTGAAGATTACAGCTCGGTTTGAGTTCAACACTTATGGTGTTTTCAGCTCCAGTCATGGGCAGAAATTTACTTGCATCTTTTCTCTTTTTAGTTATTCAGATTATGTATGACTCAAATAATAGAACAAACTCAAGGGCCCTTTCCTGACCTAACAGAGGAGGGATGCATTGTGTGGCTAACAGCTTATAGGAATTAGGAACTTAAGGGCCCTTTCCTTGTGTTATGTAGATTGTTCCTGTAACATAATTAGCTAAGGCCTTGGATTGTTTTGTATTAGATTGCGGGGTGAAGATGTTTCGAGATAGATCTCTTCAGAGAGCTCAGGGAGGTGGGAGGAGATGGGAAGCTAGCAACTGGTACAGGGGTGTAGAGAAGGGAGCGAGGAGGAGACCGAATTTTTCTTACAGTAAGGCGGTTGCGGTTGGAGTTTGGCCGGATTTTGGGCAGTCTGAAATCAAGAAGGTGGAGGAAAGATAGGTGATAGTGACAGAGCGATAGAGCTCCAAGGCGTTGAGGCTAGAAGGAGATTCCTGCGAGGTTGCTTGGTGGGGAGATTTCAGCGGAGGGTAGGATTTCAAGAAGTGGAAAACTGGGTAAGCAGATGCTGGAAGGAGTGAGAGTGAAGAAATTTGCTGATGACCTCTTCCTGTTCATATTCCCATCGAGATTAGCAGCGGCATGGATCCTCAATCAGGGCCCATGGCAAATGGGGAGAATCCATCTCTTTCTGGACTGGTTGCGGGGGGGGGGGGGGGAAGTGCAGGCTGCTTCTATCCGGAATCAAGCGGAGACTCTAATTGTTTGAAAACAATCTGGGTTAGGGTTTATGGTCTTCCTCTGTTACTGTGGTGTCTGAGTGTGATCAAGACCATAGGGGATGCGTGTGGTGGTTTTGTGGAAACCGATGACTCCCCTGAGGAGCTATCAACTTGTGAGTGGGTTCGAACGAAGGTGAGAAGGACCGAAAATATTCCTGAAAAAGTGGAGGTTGTTGTGGGGGAGTCGATGTTTGAAATCTGCATCTGGCCTGAATCTCTGCCGACAGTTCGAAGCTGGATGTAGGAGAATCATGTGAACAGTCAGATCTGATTGCAGGGAAGGAGCTCGGAGATTTCAAATACTGTGGTCTTAGAAGACGAGGGAGAGAGTTCGCTGCCGCAAGATGTTCAAAGAAGCTATCTGAGAATCAAACTGCCGTTGAGATGCTCGTTGGAGTTCGACGGAGGGGAAGAAGATGGTCGTGGGATGAATCTGGTCTGTCCACAAGCAGTCTCTTTGGACGGCCAAGATTGTCCTTAGAATGATATTTTTGAGTCTTGTACGCCAGAATTAATGAAGGGAGGATGTGGGGGATTCTCGAGGGTGGAGGAATTAAAAGGTCTCATCAAGCAGTGCATCAAAGAGATGCACGTGGAGCCAGATGTTGAGATCTCGAGGAGTAAGGGGTGGGAGGCTCGACAAGGGGCCGGTTTGGATTCCAAGGGTGATGAGGTGGCTCAGATTCAGACTCAGGATCTGGATCTGGGTCAAGCTAGACTTAATATCCTGTCTGCCTGCTCCAGTCAAGTGGTTAAGAAAAATGAAGTTAAAAAAATTTTTTAGTGAGCCTCGGTGGCCCACTGGAAGACAAACAGCCTATAGCTCAGTTCGATTGGAGCCGACCTGGGTCAGTCTCCCGTCCAAACAGCCGATGAATCCAAGTGTTGGTTCTCCTTTGGTCCAGATTCCCAGTTCTGAAGAAATGGAGCTAGGAGGCCTGAGTCAGGCTGCTACATCTTCCCAAAAAGTTCGGTCTTCTTCAAAAGGTTCATGGGAGATGGATACTAGGCGGCAACAAATTCAAGATCTCCCTCTGGTGCCAGTGGAAGAGACTCCGATGGTGGTGACCCCTATTGCAGTGTTGGGTAAGGAGGTTCAAAGCGGGAATGAGGGAAACAGCCTTGATCAATCCAAAGAGTTGGGGAATAGTGGAGGAAGCCCTGGGCCAATGAGGAGAAGCAATGGAGAAGTCTTGATAGGAAACTAGGGTAAATTAAGTTTATCTACTATGGAGGTAGGTAAGGATAGTGTGTCTGAAAATAATCATTCTTCTTGGGTGCCGTCAGAACTTCTGGGGTTGGGGAATTTCCTGGGAATTTCGATGGAGGGGATGGAAGTTGAAACTATCAAATTTTTGGAAGGGATTGAACAAAGAGTGCTTATGGAGAGGGGAAAATTGGCGGCCAAAAAAGGGGGAATAAAAACAAAGAGAAGTAGAGAAATGATGAGATTAACGTGGGGTCTGAATGATAAGGCGGGGAGCAATGAAGGGGCTGCAAGGGGGTCTAAGAAGTTGTGAAGTGTGGGTCCTTGTCATTAGTTAATTCTTATGGAAGTGAGAATACTTTCCTGGAACGTTAGAGGGCTGGGGTTGGGAAGGAGGATGATGATGGTATGTGATTCCCTGAAGCAATCGAAGTCTAAGATAGTCTTGCTCCAAGAAATTAAGCTGGAGAATCTTGATGCTGCTACGGTTCGAAGTGTTTGGGGGGAGGGTCAGGTCAGATGGAAGGCCTTGGTTGCTTCAGGGAGTGCTGGTGGCATTGCGAGCCTTTGGGACCCTACTTTCTGTTCTCTGGTTTCTAGCAGAATTGGTAATTTCTCAGTCTCTCTAAGGCTGAAATTACAAGATGGGAAACTTATTCAAGTTACAAACATATATGGTCCTGTTGATTCTGATCTTCGGGCGGCTTTTTGGGAGGAATTAAGACCTGAGAGACCCTCAGAATTATCCTTGGGTAACCGGGGGTGATTTTAATGCAATTATTTCGGTGGATGAGAAGAATACAAGGGGTAGAAGAACTGGTTTGATGAACATGTTTGCTAACTTCATTAATAATATGGAATTAATGGATGTTCCGATTCAGAGTAATAGATTCACTTGGATTAATAATCAATCTGTCCCGACCTCGGTAAGGCTGGACAGATTTTTGGTATCTTCAAACTGGGATGAATTTTTTCCGGATTTCAGGCAGTTTTCCCTTCCTAGGCCAGTGTCCAACCACAGCCCTATTCAGCTTGTCTGTGGTCTCCGTGAGACAGTCAAATCCCCGTTTAAATTTGAAAATGCTTGGTTTGGGGAGGAAAATCTTATTCCCTTAATCAGATCTGTATGGAACGAGTTGCAAGTGGAGGGCTCTAGCTCTTTTGTTATGGCATCAAAATTAAAAGCCATCAAGGGTAAACTAAAAACTTGGAGTATGGAGAAGAATATGAAGCTGGTTACTGAAAAGAAGGCTTTGTTGAGCACCACTGTTGAGATTGACAGAGCTGGATAGGCGGGTCCCTTGTCTGAAGATCTGAGACTTAAGAGGTCAATTGCAAAATCAGATATGATAAGATGGCAGTAGAGGAAGAGAGGAAGTGGAGAAAAAGAGATAAAATCTATTTGGCTCAAAGAGGGGGATAAAAGTACAAAGTTCTTTCATAAAATGACAAATGCTTGTGCTAGGATCTCTTCAATCAGCAAGCTGGTGTGGGAGGACAGGAGTGGTGAGTCTAGTTCTGAGGTTAAATCTATAGCTACTTCTTTTTATAAGAACCTTTATAAAGAGAGGTGGGTTCATAGACCTTTTACCTCCGAGCTTCAATTTAATAAATTAAATGAAGAGTAGAAATGCTGGATTGAGAGACCATTTACAGAAGAGGAAAATAAGGGTGCAGTAAAGAAGCTGGAAAGTGATAAGTCACCGGGTCCAGATGGGTTTTCTAATCTATTTTATTTAAAATGTTGGGATATTGTGAAGAGTGATATGATGCAGGTGTTCTAGGCATTTCATACTAATGCCTCATTTCAAAGAAGCCTGAATGCAACTTTCATCACTCTCATTCCAAAAATTGAGGGGGCTGTCATTATAAAGGACTTTAGGCCCATTAGTCTCTTGCACAGTTTTTACAAAATCTTGGCTAAGGTTTTGGCAGAAAGAATGAAGTGTGTGTTAGGCAGTGTTATTTCTTGCAATCAAAGTGCTTTTGTCCTGGGTAGATAGATGATTGACTCAATCCTCGTTGCTAACGAATTGCTGGAATCCAGAAGAAGAGAGGGGACCCTAGGTGTTATGTGTAAACTTGATATTGAAAAAGCTTATGATCATGTTAACTGGCACTGTTTGGACCTGGTGTTGGAGAAAATGAATTTTGGGCAGCTTTGAAGAAACTGGATCAGAGTTTGTGTTCAGACCCCTAAGTTCTCCATCTTAGTTAATGGGCAATCAACGGGGTTTTTTGGAAGCACTAGAGGTTTGAGGCAAGGTGACCCTCTCTCTCCCCTACTTTTCATTTGTGTCATGGAAATTCTAACTCTTTTTAGCAAGAAGGCTGTTGAGAATGGGCTTTGGGATGGCTTTGCAATTGCACCGGGCAAGGAAAAAGTTAATATTCTTCAATTTTCTGACGACACTTTATGTTTTGTTGATGCTTCACCAAGTCAGCTGGAGGTGGTGCTTGGAATTTTGAGTTGGTTTGAGGTGGTGTCTGGCCTCAAGGTAAATTTGAGTAAATCTCAGATCATCCCTGTAGGTCATGCTACAAATCTAGAGGATTGTGCAGAAGTTATGGCTTGTTAGACTGCCCATCTTCTGGTCAAATACTTGGGGCTTCCTCTTGGAGCTAAATGTTCTTCCTCTGAGACTTGGATTCCAGTGGTTGAAAGAATGGAGAAGAAGTTGGCATCTTGGAAAGCTAAATATCTTTCTTTCGGGGGGAGAGCTACATTGATTAAGAGCAATCTTTCTAATCTGCCTACTTATTTCTTCTCCCTCTTTCCTTTTCTTCCAAAGTAACAAATAGATTGGATCAAATACAGAAAAACTTTCTTCGGAGAGGTTGGGAGGAGGAGAAGAAGGTTCATGTTGTAAATTGGGACCAAGTGTGTCTTCCTAAGGAAGTTGGTGGGTTGGGAATAAGAAAATTGAAGAAGTTTAACTCTGCCCTCCTGTGTAAATGGCTTTGGAGATTTACAAATGAAAGTAATTCATGGTGGAGAAAGCTGATTGTGGACAAATATGGAGTGGATTGGGGTGATTGGAGATTCAAATCTCCTATTTCAAGAGGGATAAGTTCCATTTGGACAGGTATTTTGAAGAACTCTATTTTATTTAAGGAAGGAATCGGATATAAATTGGGAAATAGGGAAAGAATTAAATTTTGGAAAGATTCTTGGTGTTCTGAAGTGTGTCTAAAAGATGCCTTTCCTCTCTTGTATCAAATTTTTGTAAATCAGGATTCCTCGGTGGCTGAGAATTTCAATGCCTCTGGTAACTCTTTCAGTTGGAATATATTTTGTAGGAGGTGCCTCTTTGATTGGGAAGTTGAAGATTATGCAAATCTGTTGGGCCTGCTTCATAACCAGAGGATTGACTCGAACAAGGAGGATGCTTGGAGATGGAAAAGGGAGGCTGATGGCAGGTTCACTGTAAAGTCTATGCTCAGTAAGTTGATAAGTTCAGGTCAGGGGAGCTTTCCGGCTAGGCAGGTTTGGAACTCAATTAGTCCTTCTAAAGTGAAGTTTCTGCTCTGGACAATGGCTTTAAATAAGTGTCTAACCAAAGTTAATCTAGTGAAATGTGGCATTCAGATTTTGGACATGTCATGTGGCTTGTGTGGTGGGGCAGCAGAAACTATTGAACATCTTTCTTTACATTGCCCAGTCTCGAGTCATATTTGGAGGCATTTCCTTCAGGCATTGGAAGTCAGTTGGGTAATGCCAAATTCTGTGAAGGATCTGCTTGTTTTGTTGGAAAATTGAGGGTCTCAGCAAGAAAGGAACCTTGGTTTGGAGAACTATTCCGGCTGCAGTGCTTTGGACTATCTGGATTGAAAGAAATAACAGAATTTTTCAGGGCAAAGCTAAATCTCCAGAGGAAATGGTGCAGAAAGCTGTGGGTAAACTACTGTCTTGGGTGTTGGCAACGGAGGACTTTAAAAATCAGAATTTGAGATTGTTGTTTAGTTCTCAGACTTGGATGCATTTGTAGTCTGAGGTGGCTCTAGGCAGCCTTTACTGGCTTAGGCTCCTTTGTACCGTTATTTGATTTAATAAAATACCTTACTTTTTACAATAAAAGAAAATTGTTTTGTATTAGGGGTTATAACCAATCTATAATTGACTGCAATAGCACCGAAGGCTTAGCTCAGAGAAGTTATAACTATAAACAATGATAACTTCTGACAGAGGAACTTGGAGGAATTCCAAGGAATCTATTGTTCATGGGAAATCCCTCTACGTGCATGATTTTTCTGATAAGCGTCCTTTTTATGTAATGATGGTTGACTCTTTTTTCTTTTGATCCTTATATCAGTGTTTTTTTTTTTTTGCTTTTGTGTTTAGTGCCAAAATAGTTTTTTTAATTATTATTTCCATCCTGATAGAGGATAGTTACTTCCTCAAACATTATGTTTAGCTACTGTATCAGATGATATATAACAAGACATTTATTAGTGAAATTGAAAGGAAGAGGAAAGATCCAATGAGTAACATGGGTCACAATATGCCACAAGGGATCAATGAAAAATTGACTGTTTGACAACCTATAAAATTGTATCAGCCAGTAATAAAAATTATATGCCAGTTTGAAAGTTGGTTCACTGTGGGCTGTGGCTTATGTCATGGACGAAGAACTGCATTTGTTTTGGAAGTAGAATTGCTCTAGCTAAATCTGCTTCATAGTGGTGTTAAAGTAGGCTGTGATTCCTAACTAAGGATATGCTCATAGTCACAGATGCAGGAAATGGGATACACTCTCCATTTCCAGGATTTACAGAATTTTTTGTAGGATAATTTGTTAAAACATACCATCGTACAAATTTTTAAAAAGTGTTGATTCAGTAAAGTATACCTAGAAGTATCCATGTGGTGTTTGGTACTGTATAAGACAAATACCATATCCAACGCCAGTACGCTAGGCATATACAGGTACCTGGGTATAATGACTCCTAGGAGGTAAGTTCGAGATTGGTGAAGTTCTAGGATGTTGTGATAAAATGATTCTTTAAGAACAAATCAGTTTCCAACTTCCTTTCTTCTCTTGCTGAGGGTTTCGAGCTTGATTGGGATCTAGGTTTCAGAAGGAGAACCAGGGATTCAGATTTAAACAGCCTTTTGTCACTTCATATCTTGCAAGGTGTCTGCTTGGACCCTGTAAAGGAGGATTCACGGATTTGGATCCTTTCTCCTTTCGATTTTTTCTCCTGTGCTTCCTTCTTTAGAGACTTAACAGTTACTGATTTTGTTGGGAAATTCTTTCCGTTTAAAGAAGTTTGGGGTAAACTGATTCCACCTAGACTTGGGGCTTTTTGTTGGGAAGCCTCCTTGGGAAGGATCAACACTGGTGAAAGTTCTCACTGTCATGGCTAAAGTGATTCTATGGTGCATTTACATGAAGGGGAGTTGGAGAGATTGGGAGCCTTTAAGGAAAAAGAAAAGAAAAGGAGAATGAATGCATGGTTACTAGTGAAAATGACAAACTGACTGCGGCGTTGGAGGGAGAACATGAAGGCTGTCTGGATGTGAAGAGATTTGCAGATAGGGATGTGGAGGTTGGTAAGGCTTTGGGCTCATTTTTCTTGGGTGGAGAGGCTTTCTCTAGAAAAGATTTTGAAGAATTTGAGAAAAGTAGGGAGGAGAGACACAAGAAGACCATTCTGAGGGAAGGGGGGAGAGGTGTAGGTCAAGGGAGAAGGTCAGGAGGAGGATCTTGACGGAGATGAATTATCTTGTCTTTGAGAGGAGTTGTTTTTTGTTTTGATCTGTGAAAGAGATGTCGAGTGATGCAGCGGTGCTGTTTCTTTGAGTCGTTTCTGCATGGTCGGGGTTTTTGTAGGTTGTGAGTGAGTAGATTATGATGTTGGGCTTGTTCTTTCTTCTCTCAGGTGATTTATTATCAACTTCCTCTTGTACTTTCTTTTTGTTTTAAAATTTCAACTTTTTATCAAAAAAAGACTTTGTATTTCAACATATAACCAAAACCCTTACTGCCAAAGATAGACAGCAATGGAAGTACAAAACAGCACTTGGATGACAAAGAAGGGAAACATTATATGAGCAGACTACAGATTACAATTCATCCCTTCGACCCGGCATTCCCCAATGAAAATGCCTGCCTTGCCACACCAGATTTTGCAAGACTGTCAGCCTAAGAGTTGGCAACCTAGGTATCCACATGAACAAGCAATTCAAGCTTCCCAAAGCTTTAGCTTCTCTAACAGAGAACTGAAATGGTCAAGGAGGCACCTCATATGTAATAACCATGAAAAGACAACTTGGCAGTCTCCTTCTACTACACATTTCTCCAGTTCTGACCTGCCACCAGTTTTAGCCCTTCAGTTACAGCTTTCATTTCAACTCTCAACAAATCACTAAACCCTATTGGCCCTTGCTTCCCTCATCAAGTGGTTTAGGAGCAAGGGCCCTTCTGCACTTGCAGATAACCATCCTATAATAATCAAAATTTTCCATTGTGATGAGTAGGCCAGTTTTAAATCCATCAACATTGAGTCTTATTCTTCCCGATTCCAGTGCTGTGATCTTTTTTGATTTGCTTTTGTACCTATCACTAAAAATTCCAGATCTGATAATGATAAAAGAAGCTGTGGCTGCATGAGCTGTGCATTTTTCACTTTGACACATGAGCCTATTGGGCTGTTCCTTGAGGCATTACCTGTGAACCTCACATCAATGCAAGTTGATATTGACTGCTAACACCAATGAATTATAGTGCTTAGGAAAGCTCAAGTAACATGGAGCTAATTATTGACCTAATTTTGGGAAACTGCTGTTATATTGTGTATTTTGTGATAACTGGTTACTCTTTATTAATTAATTAGCTTTAGTTAATTATTACTTATTTGTGGCATGGGGCATTGTAAAATTACTTGGTCTGGACTATGTGCTCTTTTGAGTTGTTTTGACTGTCTCTGATGGGATTTGTGTACTATTTATCTTTGTATTGAAATCTTTTTTGTTCTCTCCAATCATTAATACAACTTCTGTCACTTGTAAAAAATGTTATTATTAACACACCACCTTGCAATTGAGTTGTAGAATCTGGTAGGGAATGGGTGTGGGATTTTATTTTATTTTATTTTTGATTGGAAACGGTAACTTCATTAAAATTAAAACTATGATAAGGTACATCTGTTAACTCCTAAGAAGAAGTTGACCCAAGTTACATACTCATTACAGCACTGCCCAAAACATGTTCTCCCTTACATTCCCTTGTTTTGCTAAGGTATCCGCTAGCCCGTTAGCTGACCTTCTTGTCCACTTAAAGCACACACCAATCTCCCTCGTTATATTCATTGTTTCCCTTATCATCTATCTATATTTCCATGCTCCCAAACACCAATCTCCCTCGTTTTATTAGTTCTCTTTTTCTACTTCTATTGATAAAGCTGGGTACAGGTGATGTTTTTTGTAAGGGATTTGGTGATGTTTGTTTTTTGGGTATGTTGGTGATATCATCTTGCCTGAGATTGTATTCTCTTCCTTTTTTAATAAGTTTTATTTATTACATAAAAACCACCTTGCAATTGATGTGCAGTGCACTAACAGTTAACTGTTGGCTCAGATCCTGTACTTTATTGTCTTAAAATTTTTAAACATGGTAAATGATTGAAATTTCCTCTTGCAGGATTGTTGGTATGGCAGGCATAGGTGAGTCACTGTTGCTGGTTGCTTTTTGTGGGTTGTGCACTTTCCTTACTTCAATTTCATTAAGTGCAATTGCGACTAATGGTGCAATGAAGGTATTGCAGATGCATATTTTACTTTTAATTGTTGCATTGCATTTCTTCTCCTTAACCTTTTGTGTGACTGCTCAAGTAGAAATGGATTGATAATTGACAAAATGCAAGACCCTTTGGGAATATAATCTTAGTGCCTTAGTGGTGGCCTTGTTTTGGATGATGATGGTCAAAAGGATCTTCACCTGGAATTTTTTTCCCCAAAATAATAGCTTTTTGTTTCTTAATATGTGTATCTTAGAAGGCATCTGGTAGGATTCAAAACCATATTTATTGATTTCTTCTTGACATCTGCGGGATGTTTTTCAAATGGATTTGTTAATTATTTCAATTATTTCTGTTTATGCAAGAATTAGTTCTTGTTGGGAATCCTTGCATCCTTCTTTATGACTCTAGGTATTTGATATTTTTGGAAGGAAAGGAATTGTTTCTTAATACACCATTTTGGTAATTAAATACCACAATAACTCTCATTTCTTGACACACCCTTTCTTGTAAGGCTATCCGTTACAGAATTTGCCGAGGACCAAGAGGAATGGGGTATTTACTCTTGGTGCCAAAAATCTTGTAATTTAATAGTATAGCCTTCATGGTGCTCTAAATCCTTTTCTATTACACTGATCCAGATGGTTATGGGTGACTTGCCTGGGTCCTGTATTCCAGTGTTGAGCTAAGCATCAGTCAGTTGAATGGTTTCTGGTTCAATTTGCTTACAATTTTGGGGAAAATGGGTAACTAGCCTGACTGGGTCCTTGTTCCCAGGTCAATGATGACCAGGCTGGTTGGGTACCAAATTGTTAGATTATGAGGGTTAGATATCTATTGTTCCTCTGTTTTGTCTTACTTGTAGGGTGGAGGACCATATTATCTCATTGGTCGAGCCCTTGGTCCAGAGGTTGGAGTTAGCATTGGGTTATGCTTCTTCCTTGGGAATGCTGTTGCTGGAGCTCTGTAAGTGCAGATTCTACCATTTGTTAGTGTGATAATTCTAATGATAACATCATTAAGGATGGTGGATCTAAACTCCATAGTCTCCATTATGTTCTCTTCTTAATATTTCACATGTAGGCATTACAAAAAACGTTGCACTAATATTTTTTGTTCTTGCATGGGCTCAATTTGTTTGTGCCTCCAGATATGTTTTGGGAGCTGTAGAGACCTTCCTAGATGCCGTGCCAAGTGCCGGGATATTTAGAGGTAACTTTTGGTAATTTGCCCCATTTAACATGACAGACTTTTAATTTTGTGTTTATGAATATATCCTTTGTCAGTAGGTGTTCCAAGTTTATATTTTGTCAAGCCATTACTTAACTGACTGAGAAATCGACAGCAGTATTCGTCTTATGTAATTTCTTTCCATACTCTCTAGGTGCTTGTGATAAGTCTTGCTGTTCTTATTTTCACTTCTTCGGTAGGGATAGCTGGATAGGCATAGTGCGTAGGCTTGATTATAATGTACTATAAATACCCTAAGAAAGAGATTTATCAAAAAAAAAAAAAACCCTAAGAAAGAGAGTTCACATATTTAATGTACACGCAAGGATGTAGAACATCCATACTTTTAGAACTAAGTAGTTTGTTTCCTGATAAATGAATGTAGCAGTAGTCATAGTGTGTAATATTTTTTTCGTAGGTAAAACAGAAATTTATTAAAATAAAATAATACAAGAAAGGTGATAAGAAGTCACCTGAGAGAAGAAGAAAAAGCACCCTTCTCCCAGCTACCCCCTTACATCACACCCTCTACATTACAACCAAAAAATACAAACCTGACCTCGAGCTCCCCAACCTAGAAGACAGACTAAAACATCCCATCAGACCCTTACAAACTGCCATCCCGTTGAACTTCCAACCTACTACTCGATGGGCCAACCCCCTAGCCAACCCAAATACTCAAAAATCAAACTCCCAACACATGACGGAAACCCAACAGCTATTAAACGCTAGATTCCCACTCATCACCAAAAACAAAATTCTGCTTGGCTACTCAGCTTCTCCAATAGCTTGAACAGGAGCCTCCTTTCTTTTCTTGGCACCTCTCCTTGTTTTCTTCACCTTTTTGATTGGTCCAAACCCAAACAAACTTCCTTCAATGTGGTGAAAACTTTCAAAACATGCAATGTCGGATGGTTCTTCTCTAACTCCAACACCACATTCTTCTCAAGTGTATTTTGCAATTGCCTCACTATCCTCTTTGTCAACATCCTCAGCAACTCCAAAAGATTTCCCACTAGCTTTAACATCTTTTGACCCTAAATTATCTTCAAAAAAAAAAAAAGAAAAGAAAAGAAAAAGCAGACACAATGTTTTACTCTCCCTGACTTCTATATTCACAACTCCCTCTCTTAGCCTGCCTTTAATACTGTTTGTGTTTTACCAATTATCATTTGCTTATGTGTAGAGTCGGCTGAGTAGGGGTAGTTTTGTCTTTTCATGATATATTAAGTTGTGCTTTTTCAGTTTAGTTTTATTTAAAGTTACATGTCCCATACTTAAGTAAGAACATATTGGACATTGTAATCTGAATTGATAAATATATATACTTGTGGTCGGTTGGGAGAGTTTTCTCTTCTCTCTAGTTCGACAGTTTTCTCTCCTCTTCTTCTTCTCTTCTTTCTTTCTCTCCTTTGAACTGGAGTTGACTGAACCATTAAAACATGGTTTCAGAGCCATAAGCAGGAGGAAACAGAACTGCAATCTCAAGTTTTTGGCGCTGCGATCAATCCTTTTCTTTTTCTTCTTTTTTTCTGGGCTGCTATCTGGGTTACAGGTGATAGAAGGATGCGGCAACCTATTCTGGTGCTCCCAGAACTGCTGCGATTTGGGTTACAGATAAGAGAAAGGTGCAGCAGCCCTACTTTGGTGTTTCCTGGACTGCTGTCACCATGTGTGACAGCCTTAGTGGTCGTGAGGTGATGTATGTGGTGGTTTGAACCCTCTACTGAGCAGTTTCAAGAGGGCTTTCTCTAGTCGGTTGACGGTTTTTGTTGCTAGAAGAAATTGTGACCTTTTTTTTGTGATGGAAAAAGTGGCCAAATGCATCTGAGTGGTATCCCATATGTATTGTCATGGTGGTTGGATGAGAGAGTGCTGTGAGGTGGTGAGTGGACTACTGTAGTGTTCAAATAACAGCAGTGTTTTTTTTTCTTTTTTTTGGGTTGATAATTAGATATTAGGAAGGGCAGTGACAGTTTCTTGAGTTGAGAACATGATGGCAGCAACTGGAGATGTTGGTGGTGAACAGAAATCTAGTGTGATGATTCCCTTGGATTTTCTAAGTTTGCAGATGACATCAATTAAACTCAATGCCGAAAATTATTAGGAAGGGCAGTGACAGTTTCTTGAGTTGAGAACATGATGGCAGCAACTGGAGATGTTGGTGGTGATAAAAAATCCAGTGTGATGATCCTTCCGATTTTCTAAGTGTGCAGATGGCATCAATTAAACTCAATGGTGAAAATTATGTGCCATGGGCCAAGTTGGTGGAGGTTTTTTTAGGGATAAGAAGAAAGTAAAACATGTGAAGGAGGAGAAACCATAGGCTGAACCCCTGGGGTTTAGTGATTGGGAGCAAGAAGATGCTTAAATTATGACATGATTATGGAATAGCATGGGACCCAAGATAAGTCTAAACTTTATGTTCTTAAATACAACCAAGGAAATATGAGATCATGCTAAGAAACTTTATTCTAGACAGGGCAATACTACAAGAGTATATCAGTTCTATTAGGAGTACTTTAGTTTGCAACAGGGAAATCAGGCCCTTGAAGAGTATTATGCCTGTACGAGAAATCTTAGAAATGAACTTAATGTCTATCATCCCTTAACCTTAGATGCCAAAATTTAGCAACAACAGAGGGAGCAACTTGATGTAACCAGGTTCTTGGTAGGGCTGAAGTCGGAGTATGAACCAATCAAAGCACAAATATTGGGTGGATTTGCCTTTCCTACTCTTGAGGAAGTGTTTGCTCATCTCTGTAGAATTTCTTTAGGACCCATAGAGAGTACTAGAACTTCTGATAGATCAGTGTTTGTTGTAGCAAGAGGAGGAGGTCGTGGAAATAAAGGGGGAGGTTGTGCAATTCAAGGAGGTCATGGTACCCCCATGTTTGGTTGTGGTGGTGGAAGTGGTGGAGGTCGTGACAAGACCTGTTCATGGGCCGGGCCGGGCCGGGCCAGTCCAGGCTTGGGCCGAGCTTTCACTCTGTATTAATAGATTTTTCTAAGGCCCGAGCTCGAGCCACTTGGGCCTGAGCCCGACCCTCATAAAAAGCCTGAAGCTCGGGCTTGGGCCCGAACCCGAAATTTAACCCATGCTGTTACTACTACTGAAGCGGTTGAATAGAGAGAGAGAGAGAGAGAAATTATAAAGAAAAAAATAAAAAATGTATATATTAAATTATAAATATATATATATATATATATATTTCAATAAATATTATATTATTTATATATTTTATATAATATATAAAATACACATTATGTATTTTATAAAATATATAGTGCTGAATCAGGCCGGGCTTGGGCCGGGCTTTTTTGGCAAATCCCGAGCCCGGCCCGAAACACAATCGGGCTTACTGTGTTAGGCCCGAGGTCAGGCTCGCGGGTCTAATTACATGACCAAGCCCGACCGGGGTGCGGGCCGGGCCATCAGGCTACCCAGCCCATGAACAGGTCTAGTCGTGACTTAGGGGGAGGCCGTGGCAGAGGAAGAGGTAGCACTACTAGAAAGTGTACACGTTATGGAATGGAAGGACACACAATTAACTTATGTTATGATATACGTGGCCCACCATCCACATGGGCTAATCATGCGGTTGCTAGTGGTGGTGAAGTGGGTGATACTCAGCAGATTGGTCAAACACCTTGGCTTATTTGGCATCAAAACCTTCCCATTGGATTATTGATTATGGAGCCTCTGATCACATGACCAGGACTCCAGGTGTGTTTTCTTCCCTTTCTCAAGCCTCCACATCACAAATTGTTACCTTAGCCAATGGTTCCACTTTCGCCATTTGTGGTGTTCGTAATGTTGATATTGCATCTCTTTCTTTATCCTCTATTTTTTATGTGCCCAAAAGTTCATTCAATCTTATGTCTATTAGTAGATTAACCAAGCCCCTTAATTGTTCTATCACTTTTTACCCTTCCTCTTATGTTTTTTAGGACCTCAAGACAGGGAAGAAGATTGTTGGAGGGCATGAAGTTGGTGGATTGTATTATCTTGACGGTGGTGGATCTACAGTTGCAATTCAAATTTTCTTGACTCCTCTCCAGTGGCATTGCGGGCTTTGTCATCCATCTCTCAAGGCTCTCAAGCTACTTGTTGCTTCATTAAGTCGTCTTTCTTCTTTGCAGTGTGAGTCATGCCAGTATGGGAAACAACATCGGGTTTCCTTTAGTCCTATGGTTGATAGTCGTATGTTGAGTCCTTTTGTCATTTTTGTTGATGACTGTTCCAGAATGACATGGATTTATTTAATGAAAGAAAGGAATGTATTATTGTCTATTTTCCAAATATTTCATGCTGAAACACACACACAATTTGGTGTTCCAATAAAAGTTCTTTGTTTAGGCAATGGCAAAGAATACTTTGTTATTTCATTTCAACAATATTTGGAGCAGCATGACATTATTCATTAGACTTCTTGTGCATCCACCCCCTAACAAAACGGGGTGGCTGAAAGGAAGAACTGACATTTACTTGAAACTACTCAGTCCCTCCATCATATGAATGTTCTTAAATGGTTTTGGAGTGATGCTGTGCTTACAACTTGTTTTCTCATTAATTGGATGCCCTCATTCATCCTTGGTGGTCGTTTTGCTTTTTCTATTTTGGTTCTCACTTTGTCTCCATATCCTTTTGACTTCCAGGATCTTTGGGTGTGTGTGTTTGTTCATAATCTAGGTCCTGGTTTAGACAAGTTAGATGCACGTTCTTCTAAGTGAATCTTCCTTGGCTATTATAGGACTTAGAATGTGTATAAGTGCTATTCCTCTTCGTTTGTTTGTCCTGATGTCACAATTTTTGAGTTAGTGCCATTTTTCTCGTGTCTTGATGTGTCTCCCTCTTCTCCTGTGGTCCCTCTTCTAGTTGATGATCCCATTTTGGCTGCACCTGTTGCGATTGAGCCTTCACTTCCTCCAATGCAGAATCATACTAAACAACCACATATTCGGCAAGTGTATACTCATGGATAGGCACCGACACCTCCAATTTCTACTTTGATAGCGGATCCTATAGTTGCTCCTACCTAGTGCTGTCTTCTTTTGAACTTGATCTTCCCAAGACATCGCAGAAAGGTAAACATGGTTGTACTTTGCATCCCATATCCAATTATATTTCTGTTTCTCATCTTTCCACTTCACATCACTAGTTTGTTTCTCTGTTTTCATCTATATCTATACCTAAGGATGTCCAGGAGGCTCTTACCTCATTGGGGTGGGGTCAAGCTATGGAAGAGGAACTCTCTGCTCTTAAACACAATCACATGTGGGAGCTCACCAGTCTTCCTCTAGGTAAGCATGTTGTTGGTTGTAAATAGGTGTATATTATTTAAATATTTACCAGATGGTAGAGTGGAATGGTTGAAAGCCCAACTAGTTGCTAAGGGTTATTCTCAGTTATATGGGATGGATTATATGGAAACCTTCTCTCCTATTGCTGAGATTGGTTCTGTTCGTGTCTTGATTTCATTAACAGTTATGTATGATTGGCCACTGTTTCAGCTTGGTATTAAAAATGCCTTCCTCCATAGCGATCTTCTGGAGGAAGTTTACACAGAGCAAGTACTAGGGTTTGTTGCTCAGGGGGAGGATGGTAAGTTGTGTAAGCTCAAGAAGGCAATCTATGGGCTGAAACAGTCTTGTCATGCTTGGTTTGGCAAGTTCAGTGAAGTAGTGAAAGATTTCGGAATGAGACAATGTCAGGTTGACCACTTAGTGTTCAACTATGATGCTAAAGCTGGGAAGATTTTACTAGTGGTTTATGTGGATGACGTATTCATAATTGGAAGTGATAGATTGGGGATTGATAGGCTAAGGCCTTTCTACAAGATCACTTTTAGACAAAGGATCTTGGGAAGTTGAAGTATTTCTTGGAAAAGTTACTAGGTCAAAGCAAGGTATAAATTTGTGCAAATGGAAATATGTTCTTGATCTATCGGAAGAAACGGGATAGGTGGTAAACCACCTGAAACACCCATGGAACCAAATGTTAAGTGGAGTAGTGGTGCAAGTGAATTGTTTGATAATCCTGGAAAATATATATGATTAGTGGGAAAGCTGAACTACTTAACTATTACTAGACTATATATCTCCTTTGTTGTTAGTGTGGTATCCAATTTATGCAAAGCCCCTCAGTCCCTCACTTGGATGCAATTCTTAGAATTGTGCAGTATTTGAAGGGAGCTCCAAGTCGCGGGTTATTGTACAAGCTAGGAGGAAGTCTTGAAATAGTTGGCTGTACGGATGCAGATTGTGTAGGCTCGGTGTTTGACATGAGATCCACTAGAGGTTATTGCACCTTTCTTGGAGGAAATTTGGTGACATGGAAGAGTGAAAAGCAAATTGTTGTGGCAAGGTGTAGTGCTGAAGCTGAATATAGGGCCATGGCACACACTACATGAGCAAACCTATTAGTGTACTGTGACAACCAAACTGCAATGCACATCTCTTCTAATCCAACTTTTCATGAGAGGACAAAACACATAGAGGTTGATTGCCATTTTGTAAGGGAGAAAGTCATTACTAGAGTAATAAGCACAGAGCATGTGAATTCAGGTGATTGATGGGGAATGTTAGAGTCAGTTGAGTAGGGGTGGTTTTGTCTTTTCATCTTATATTAAATTGTGCTTTGTCAGTTTATTTTTTATTTTTAGTTACATGCCACATACTTGAGTAGGGGCATATTGGACATTGTAATTTGAATTGATAAATATATATACTTGTGGTCGATTGGGAGAGTTTTCTCCACTCTAGTTCGACAATTTTCTCTCCTCTTCTTCTCTTCTTTCTTTCTCTCTTTCTTTTAACCGGAATCGACTGAACCATTAAACCATTATGTAAACTTTTACCCCTGCCTTTTCAAAACTCTTTTCCTCAATCCCTTCATCATTAACCCCTTCTACCTTATTACCAATGATCTCACCCTCTTTTTTCTGTCACACAACACCTAAACACTGACTCACCACCAACACCCCATCTGATGCCCCAACAGCTGCCTCGCTTACCAATAAAACTTGAACCCCTTTTTCTCTACCCCCTCCACAATCAGTTCCTCTTGAATCTCCTCCTATATATCCCTTCTGCCCTCAACCCCACCCTTTCTTTTAAAAACTCCCATACCTCCTTCCCTTCTGCTCCCTTCTTTCTCGCTCTCACAACCCAACTCAATAGAGTTCTTGCTCCCCTCTTTTGAACCCTCATTGATCACTTCCCTATCATTCTCCTCCCATTCGCCTCTTACCATGGATTGTGCTGTGGTGTTGGGTGGCTTTAAGGACATGGGCAGATCCAAAAAGAGATTAGGATGAGATAATGTAACATTGATTAGGCTTTTTCTCAAGTCCCTGTAGATTGGTCTGATGCTCCATCCCATGATTTAAACATCTCTAAAAGTCCTGACACTAAGAATGAAGAAAATAATGGGAAAAATAATTTCCTACTCTTAAGGGGCATTTGTGGAGGGAAGGCAAATTTTGGATGGTGTTTCTTTTTTTTTTATTGTTTTTGATCAGCAACACAAATGATGATTTCATTCATTAATTTAAAAATGGTACAACAAGTTGTTGCGAGTACAAACAATGAGAAAAAGTTACAACCTTAGCTTTCCCACCCACCAATACAATTTACATCATAGTCCAAAAAAGTTACTGTCTATTAACTCCTTGCTTAGCCAAGTTATTGTCCAAGTCATTAGCTGATCTTTGAACCCATTTAACTTCAATCCACATATACTTCGAGAACCATTTGAACTGCCTAATTTCATTCCTAAAGCACCAAGCAGCATTTGCCTCCTCCAGCAGCCACCTGATAGCCACTTGGGAGTTGCCTTCAACAATCAACCTTTCTGGCAGTGTGGGAGTGTATCCTAAATAAAGCCATATATTGGGTTAAAGCTTCAAACCTTTTCTCAGACTTCTCTGTTGATGACTTGTGGAGAAATTGGGAAGCTGTGGCAAGAAGTTCTACTGCGAGGAATAAACCAGTGATAGCTTGGGAACCTCCAGATGAAGGTTTTATCAAGTTGAACTTTGATGGAAGCAGTCTAGGGAACCCAGGACCGGCTGGTATAGGAGTATTCAGGAATAATGAAGGACACATTGTTGCTGTATTCTCAGGCCCAGTTGGAATAGGGGATTTGGTTTTATGGAGTGCCAACAAGTCTTGCAAGGAGTACTTGCTAGACGGCTAAACTTTGACAGGCTGCTCATTGAAGGTGACTCTAAATTGATAGTAGGGTGGCTGAAGGAACCAGAAACAGTGATTTGGAAGGATAAGGAATCTATGGAAAAGTTCAAATGGCTGGTTAGAGATATGGCAATTTTTGTTCAATGTTGAAAGTGGTCAGCAAATGGGTTGGCAGATTACTTTGCAAAATGGGGGTGCATAAGTTTGAACTTTTTTTTCTTTTTTTTTTGGATCAGTTGTAATTTGTGTTTTTTTGTTTGGGTTCGCACCTTGCATCCCTATTGGGATGTTTTGTCTTGTAAAACAAGTTTTGCACCCCTAAACTTGTTGTCATCATCTTTGCCCTTACAGAGTCCCCTTCCCCTATTGGGCCTGAGTTACATTGCTAGGATACCTTCATTTTCATCCCTTATTACTCCTACGATACTGGATGGCCTAGGGTTGCCCATACTACTACCTTTTGGCAATGAGCTAATTGACTAATTGACTCAAAGCAATTAGCTAATTGATATCTCTACACCATCCTTTTCAATGGTGCTTCATATGGAAGATTTAAAAGCTCAAGAGGGTTGAGAAAAGGAGAATCATTTTCTCCTCGTCTTTTTATGTGTGATGGAGGCACTATGTAGAATGCCACATAGAGAAGTTGAAGGTGGCTTTATTGAGAGCTCAAGTCGGGTTAGAATTTGGAGCAACTTCCTACCCTCTAGTTTGCAGATGATACCCTATTCTTTTGTGTTGCATCTCCAGATCTTTTGTTTTTTGTTTTTTTTTTTTTTTTTTGGAGAAGAGGTGACATGTATTGCTCATTAAAACAAAAGAAAGGGGGATGTAGAAATTGAGCACAAAAGGAACAAAACAAAGCTAAAGAACCACCCGAATTAGAGGATGTACAAAACAAAAGAAAGGGGGGATGTACACATCAGCTCCCTTGGTATCCATCTAAAAACACAAGGAGGAAAATAGCTAGCTGATTTCATTGAAGAGGTGATGAGTGACCCACTATAATCCCAAAAAGATTACCAGTCCTGTTCAGAATAAGATTCTCTGTACCAGCCCATAGAGGATGGTTCAAACAAATTGTGAGTCGTATTGTAAATTGTAAAATTTTGTTGGATTTAAACATAAGATTTGTGGGATTCAAACAAAAATCTTATGATTTTTGTGGGAAAGGATTTAAACATAAGATTCAAATCAAAACCCTTGGGATTCATTATTCAAATTGTGAGTCGTATTGTAAATTGTAAAATTTTGACAACACTGGCTGTAAATGGTAGAAGAAAGGTTTTGGTGGTAGATGCCAGCCCAGATCTGATTGATGCTTGGCATGTTTTTTATGTAGTTTATTCTTTATTTCATAACCAATAAAAGATAACTGTTACCAATAAAAAATGATATACAATATCAAATTCATTTTTAGTTTATTTCATTAATAAGATATAATATTCTAAGCCTTTTAGTTTAACTATCAATTGTATTCAATATCTGAATTGATCTTAATCTAATGGATACAATTCGATTCAAATTTGCATTATTAATGAATCAAATCTGGATCTAGGTATATATGATTCAACCTAATTCGTTTGCAGCCCTAATCTTACACCAGATATCTAGGATATTGTATGGGTGATCCACAGAATGGAACCCACCACAATTCACACATTGTTGCAGATGAATAATATAAGATACATTTTTATCCCTTACAAAATAAACAGGTCGTGTCCTTCATATTACTTGTGCCTTTTTGGAGATTGCCACTTGCATTCAGACTTGTGATACATCTATTATTAATGTTTCTAGTTATGATAATTTGCTGGAGATATTTTTGAAACATGTTATTTTAAGGATATATGAAGTCATTATCTTCTAAAATACTTTTATTCCCTGAATTTTTTTTTCAATGCAGAGAATGTGACGCATGTAAATGCCACTGCATCTGCACAGATAGAGAGCCCAAGCCTACATGACCTGCAAGTTTATGGGATTGTTGTGACTATCCTCCTGTGTTTTATTGTATTTGGTGGTGTAAAAATAATCAATCGGGTGGCACCTGCTTTCCTTATTCCAGTTCTGTTTTCTGTGTTCTGCATCTTTGCTGGGATTCCTTTGTCAAAGAATGGCGATCCTTCACGTGAGTAATGCATGTTTATACCCTTTCACCCCTGTTAGTGCATACATTTGCATTTATTTTTTTTGATTTTTGATGAATTTGGAACTACATTAACTTAATGCTAGTTATTATAGGGTAACCATAAATGAGCTTCTATTTGGGAGGGGAGGTGTCAGGGTAATTTTCATTTTCATGAAATTGCCCATATGATGACACTAGCCTAAGTGTAAATCTGTTCCTTGGTTGGTCTTTTACTTGGTCTCCTTTATTCCATAATCTTTGAAATGAACTGGGCTTCTGCTGTCTTTTTGACAAAATCCCATGATTATTGCTGCTGGGAAAACACACACACACACACACACAAATCCAAGTTAGGTACAGCTAAACCCAAGAATAACCTGGATAAACCTAAGGATCTGGTAAAAGATTTACACATTTTGTGCACGGATTATGTAGCACCTATATTTTCTCCACTATTTGGAACAAATTGTCTTCTAACTACTTCTATAAGGTTCTGAAGTTTGGTCTTGGTAAGTGGTAACATGGTTGTATTCAAGCCACTATGGTTCCAAGTGACACCTCTCTTGGCTGAGATGAGCACAACTTTAGGCATAGAAAGTATGTTCTAGTAGTAGGGTATTCATTTAGGGTCATGTTCTTCATGGTCATTGAAAAGGAACTATTGTAGACCTATAGATGTAAGACTAATATGATTCATAGCTGTTCTGGTAACAAATTTGAAGGAAAGCTAAAAGAGAAATGCTATTTTCAAGGGTTTAAGCCAAGGCTTTGGGTTTGTGGGCCTACGGGCAAGTTTTGGAAGGCGGATGAGTTTATTTATTTATTTTTAAGGCTACAAGGCTGTATGATTCAAGTAGGAAACTTGGAAATTTATCTAGTGTTGAAATTCTTGCAATATGCAGAAATCTATAAAGAGAACAAAAAAAGTAAAATTTTAGTATCTTGAGATTGGAATGGTATTAATTCAAATTGCTTGAAAGAATTAATTTTTTGATTGATATTTTTTTATATTGGTAATTTATAAACATTAAATGCACAAAGTAATATACATTGTTGAATAGAAGATAATTCAAACTGCTTTATAGTAATATGCATTGAGATTGGAATGGTATTAATCCAAACTGCTTTAAAGGAGTGTTTTTTTTTTCTGATAACTTAAATTTGCTTCATTGGTACTTTAAACATTAATGCACAAAATAATACAGCCCAAAATTTGACTCCTACCCATCCCTTGTTTTGCCAATTTATCAGCCAAAGCATTGACTGATCTTTGAACCCATTGCACATGCCCCTGCATTCCTCAAGTTAGCCACTTTAACTTCTTGATTTCATTACTAAAACTCCACATAGATTCTTGTTCTTCATTCAGTCCATGACTACTTTGGAGTCCCCTTCTACAATGATCTTTTTAATCTTCATATCTCTTGCTTTTTTCCCTGAATCCTAGCCATCCTTCTGCTCTTAGTGAGTCCCCTTCCCCTATTGGCCTAGAAATAGAGCCTCAATAATGCCCTTCTCATCTCTAAAACTCCCCTTATGCCTAAGAGATCCAAGTTCCCCATACTACTTCCATGAAAATTTAAATCTAATGAATCTCTCCTTTGATGGTACGCACAGCTTAAATATTTTCTTGTTTTTGTAGCTTGTACCTATCACTTTCTCCATCTTCTAACAATATCATCAGGTGAGTAAGGGGAGAAGAGGTCATGTGATTTTACCCAATGCACCACTTCAATAGTAACTCACTCAACAGCTACCTCCAATTAACAATTATCTTTCTGTCTCTTTGAAAATTCTAGCATTTCTTTCCTCCCATGTAGTCCAAACAATTGTTGCTTTGGTCACTCTTACCATCATTCTTCCTCTTTTCTTTGGCCACCTGAATATTGATGGATTGAAAACATTCCTTTGTTGGCTCATTCCACCTGCACCTAAACAAGGAGAAAAACCTCTCTCAAACACGAGAGACAAATTAACAGGAGATTAGTAGATGGTAGCAAGTCTTAATGCTAGCTTTGTAGAGGATACACTGTTAGAACTTCGGAGACAAACACCGAGAGGGCCTTCTTTTCTGTAATCATCTGAGGTGTTAGTTATCTTATGATAAACCTCCTAGCAGAAAGTGTAACTTTTGGAGGAATAGGTTTGCACCAAATTTCTTTAATGGGGGAAAAAGCGAGGAAGAGGAGGGGATAAAGTTCCTAAGGAAGGATGCATTGGAAAAGGAACCCAAAGGGTTATGAATCCAAAGGTGACCGTTAGGAGAAGAATCAAAAAAGCCCCACCAAAAACATTCAATAAATTAATGACATATGGAAGTTCCAACTCCCTTACCCCTCTTCTAAAATCCAAGTCCCACTCCCAAGTCCCAACCAAGAGATGTAGAGATGGTAGAAAATTTGGATATTCCTTCCCCTTCGAAGGTTGACAACTGAAAGCAACTAGGAAAACTCTCTTACAGAGGAGATTCTCCCAACCAAGTATCTTCCCAAAATAGGATGGAATCATTGGAACAGACATCATTCTTGATACAATCGAGGAAGTGTGGAAGAATCTTGTGAATTGCCTCCAAAGGTGATGCTTGTGTACTCCTTGTAAAAACTCCAGCATCCCATCCGTTTGTCATGAGCCCATGAATGTTGATCACCACCTTGTGCTAGAGCTTGTCTCTCTCCAAGGGGAATCTCCACAGCCATTGCTCCAATAAAGCTCTATTTTTCCTATCAATATTTCCTAGCCCTAAAGGAGTATTTTTCCTATCAATACTCCAATAAAGGAGTATCTAGAGTATTTTTTGTTCATTCTAATACAATAATACTATATCTTCTCTAAAAAAGGAGTATTTAGAGTAATGGACCTAAAATATGAGGCATTCTAAGTAAATCCTGATTTTCACTAAACTAGGAATGATTTAGAGAGAGAAGTCTTCCTCTAGAGATAGTGTGTGCGAGTGTTGGCAAGCGAAGGGAATTGAGAGAAGACTTACATAGATCAATTTCATCCTTTATTTGGCGTCGAATGAAAGTTTTTGATTGCCTTTCTCAGTCTTTAATGGATGTTAGTAGATAAACTCATAAAACTTGGGATGCATAGATAGCTTGAGAGGGAAGGAGGAAATGAAAGTTGGATGCACAATTGAGGAATTTGGATGCGTTGTGGTATGTCCTGATTTCAATGGAGGTTCTTCGTGGTTATTGCTGTATCTTCAATGGCTATTCTTATTATTTGTTTCTATTGTTAATCTTCATACATGAGGTGAGTACATGGAGCTATACAGCCCATGGTTTAAAGTTTCAAAAACACAATGTGTATCGGAGAGGAAATTTTAAGAGATGTATGAAGATACGCTTTGGATACACATGGATACAGAGTGAAATATCGGGATTTGGGGCATAATTGGAAACGACTGAAAAATGATAGAAGAATTGAAATGTGTGTGTGTGTATACATACACCTTAGTTTTTAAACAATCAATATAATTTGTATTAATATTTATTAGCATATATATATTTTAATAATGAATTTTAGCTTTTATTGACAACCATCAACTAAAAAGAGAGTTAAATTGATAATTAAAATACATATTAATATGCTGAACACTTAGGGTGTGGCATAGTGGTAGACTTTTAGTCATTATAAACTAATGACTAGGGTTCAATCCCTTTGTCCCCTATGTGTGATTTTTATGCCCCGTTCGCTTTTTGGTAAGTCACTTACCCGGGTAAGCTGGGCAAGTGTTTCCCAGGAAAGACTTACCTGGATAAGTGCATTTACCCATGTTTTTTTTTTTTCCCATGTAAATAAGGCAATGACAATCTTAGCCATAAAAGTTCTATTATTAAAAGGGGCATTTTTGTCCCATCCAAGTATTGGCAACTTTCCCCAAGATGGGAAAGTTAATTTACCCACCTAGGAGATGGGTACCCAGGAAAATAACAGGAAATTAAGTTTTAAATGTTGCCAAAATTAAATAAGAAAGGGGAGTAAATTAAATTCAAATTGTATCAGCTGATACATACAGTGTCTTGGACTGTATCAGGCTTGTATCAGCTGATATAGAGTCAACTCAAAATGGTCCGATACAGTCCCATATCAGACCGATACCGACGAAAATAAACAAAACATACAGATTCTGTATGTTCCGTGTATCGGCCCCTTGACGAAACACAATGTATTGGCCAAGATGGACTGATAATGTTGTGAAATTGCAAACCTTGATACAGCCATACAAAAGGTGTACTGCTTATATAGAGTGTGATCACTATTCACTTGTTTACAATTTCAATAGAAAGAATTCTCTCCCATTGATTTAAGAAGTGCTCTCTTTTCATGCCTTTGAACTCCTGTACACTTTTCCCATTCAAGACACCTCTCAATCTTTCTGATCAATTTCTCTGGCTCTTCCCCAATTTGATTAGATACTTGTTATTGTACTCCAGCCATATGGCCCAATGCAAAGCCAGGAATCAGCTGTATCTATCAAAGAAAAAAAAAACCAAGGCCAGGAACAAGCTGCCATAATCTCCTTCAACTGTTGCCAAATACCTTGGTCCTTGGATGGCCAAGCCACAATCAAAGAAGCCAGGTCCCTGGCATGACCATGACTACCTTGAAGAGCTGAAAGAAAAGGTACCAAATACAGTAGTAGATGAGATGCATCTTCCACTTCTGATTGGCATGAGGCACATTTGTTATCAATGACCAAACCCCTTGATGTGAAATGATCTGTTGTAGGAATTCTGTTGAGGATTGCAGTCCACCAGAAAAATTTCACCTTCAGTGGGTATTTAGCTTTCTGAATCCATGACCAAGGGACAGGTTCGACCAAGCTAGGAGCTAAAGATTTAAAAACAATGATCTATCTAAGATTCTGTCTGAAGACTCCAGGGTCCATCACAAGCTATTCTGCCTCTTAGGGTCAATTTTAGACTGCTGCAACATGCCTAACGACCTCAAAAAATTCAAGGCTTCCCAAACGTTTAGATTTCTTCTCAAGTGTGGACTCCACAATACCTGCAACCCCATACCTGTGGGCCAGCCTTGATTTCCCTCCCCATATTTTGTCTTGGGGAGAGTTAAGAGTGTTTACCTCTCCCCATTTTCTTTATTGTATCCTTTTTTTTTCTCATTAATGAAGTTTCAGTTATTGATAAAAGATTTCTTTATTACAAATATCCTTTAGAACTAAGAAAACATAAATTACAAAATTGTGGCTAGAATACTTTAACTCCATGAAATTGACTACCAAGGTACTTAACCGATTTTGAAATTTTAGACATGATTGAACCACTGACTGGAAAATCAGACTACTAGGCTGGGCCCCACAGAGGACATATAAAAACCATAGTACCTATTCTGTCTAAATATACGCACACATAAAAAGTTCAAAATAATTCCAATTTAGACTTGTTTGCACTGAATGGCTCTTGTTTTGTGGATATTGCTACCAGAAAAAATTGTTTTCTGGATGGTATACAATCTCAACTGAACTCCTACCGCTTTTCTTTTCTACTTCTCGTAAAATCACTTTTCTATAGTACATTGTGATGATATCAATGTTGCATAGACATGGACACAGGAGTTTGACATGTGTTCGAGAGTCTGACTCAGCCAGTGATTTAAAAGGCACACCTAGGTGCACAGGCGAGGTGCATTTTAGGGCCTGCACCTCGCCCACCTCGCCTAGGCCCAGGTGCACCAGGTGCACTAGGCATGCACCTGGTGCACTTTGTGCCTCAGCTCAGGCATACACCTTTGTTAACTTTTGCACTTTTTGTGTTTTTTGAAGTATGATGGCTGGGCGAGGCTCCACCCCCGGACCCCTGAGTCCCTGATCAAGCCCCTTGAGGCAAGTTCAAACAAAATGTTAGTGTTGTAAATTCTTAATTCCTACAAAAAAATGATTGTATAATTTTAATTGTCTTTTCGATATCCTTTATTAAGAAGAATGAAAGAACAACATTAGCAAATGGGGGGTTCTCAGAAAAAGGGATGAGAGCCATGCACAGATTTTAATTTTTTCAGTTACCTTTCAAAGACAAAGTTAAGTTTCAATTGGAATAGTTGGGTTTGGATGAATTTTTAAATTTTGATTAAAATGATTGCAATCTTTGTTTATCTTGATAACTACTGTCAAGGAATTACCTGAGCAAACTGTTCTGATTATTATCCAGTGAGGCCAATTTCTGACATAGATTGCAGTATTGGATAAACTAAATGATATGTTGCTTTCTTCATGGATTTTTGCTCTAATAGACTGTTCTTACAATTGATTACAACTATGCTAAATTTTGTCATTACTTAGTCACATCTCATTTTTTTTTTGCTATGAGCTGTGGATTGACTCTTTCTTCTCAATCCTTGACACAGCTGGAATCACAGGATTGAGTCTGAAAACATTTAAAGACAACTGGAGTTCCGATTATCAGCGCACTAACAATGCTGGGATACCTGATCCCAATGGGAAAATTTACTGGAATTTCAAGTAAGCTATATTATATTCTCTTAGGGGCAATTTCTAGAAATGAATAAGCAATAAAGAAGAATGTGTGCTTCTTAATTGCTGAAGGGCATGTTAGGATGATTACTTTACCCTTAATGTTTCACCACATGACTATTTATCCACTAAAACACAACCGATAAGCAATTCAATTAGCCAATTCAAGAATTATCAAATGGCACCTTAGTATGATTTTGTTTGTCATGAATAATTATTTGAGTTTCTTATATTGATATGCTGTTCCTTTGTATTCCCTAGTGGTGCCTCTGTCTCGCTCTCTTTGTAACCACTTTAACCCTGGATCTTTTTTATTAACCTTTTTCTTTTACATATTTGGATGGTGATATTCTGATTTTTTTTCTTGTTACAAGGATACTGGTACACATGTCTTAGTTTGGTATGAGTAGCCTGAAAAAAAAGTATGATTTGTGACTTCATAGGTATATTTTTAAAATTTCAACTTTTATTTTTCAGTAATTTTTATCTGATATGCACAAGTAATGGAATGCTTGTTGGAAAATAAATCAATGCAATAAACATTAACCAACAAAAATAATTTATAACTGATCATACTAAATTACCAGAAGTCAAGAAGGGCATACAAATCAAGGCTGTACATTGGGTCAACACAATGAGGCTGTTTGGAGAATTTTCAGTTGATATTGGATGTAACATGGGCAATCCAGGAGCATCCTGAATAGGAGGAACCATTAGAGATCACAATGGATCATTTTTGCACTATTTTTTGGGCCCATAGGGGTGGAGAAATCGATCAGGGCTGTGTTGTTAGAAGTTCTACCAGCCCCAAGATTGGCAAGGTTCTCAACTTGAGGAATACTATAGTGGAGAGGGATTCAAAGGTGGTGATGCAATGAATGCAACAAAACAAACAGGGCCCGTGGTGATATTGGTACCATTTGATGAGCTGAGAACCTACGCTGCTGAAGTAAATGGAAGTTTTACTTGGACTTTTTCATTAGTTAAAGTGCTAGCTGATGCACCGTCTAGACAAGGGAATCACACTTATTTGCGATGCTTGGCATTCTTAAATTTTCTGTACATTTTCATTATCTTTCTTAATATTAATAAATTTCAAAATTACCAATAAAAATCATACTAAATTATCATATATTACAAATTCACAATTCATGCCCAACAGTTACTGACCAAATATATATATATATATATACTTAAGAGTTTTGAGGTTTTTTAGTCATGCATTACAAATTTTTTGATCAGTATCATGTATTATGGATTTGACAAAGAGAAGAGTCCTCTCAAGTATTGTTTCTTGGTTTTAATATATTGTCAAAGGTGTGGTGCCTATTTTGAAGTATAGAGTGAGCTATTTGATCAATAACTGGCTTATGCTCAGAGGCTATCCGATGCATGTTAATAACATAATGAGTTTGCTTAGTGTCTTAAAAGTGGGGCACAACTAAGGAACATTGGCACAAGGGGTTCCTAGAGCATGGGATGTAAAGTTTAAGGCAAATTGTGTGCCTGAATCTAGTGATGTTCAATTATTGGATAAGGAAAAGAAAAAAAATAATATATAACAAAATGTAAATCAAAATTCTGAAATAATGAAGTCATGTTTGTTCAATTGGTTAGAGTGTTGAGGTATCAAAACATATGTTGTAGGTACAGAGCCTTTATAGGCTAAATTAGTTAAATTCTAAATCATAGGTACAATCTATAATGTAGTAAATTCTCTATTCAAACATCAAATTCAAGGTTAATTCATCAAAAGCTTAGCAAGAAGCCTAGTGTGGGGCACCTACCACCTAGGTTCAGTTAAAGCATACCCTACAAAATAAGCCTTGAGTGTGAGAGTAAGTATGCCTTTTGAAACATTGTGTTTGGTAGTTGGGTCATTCAGTGAGCTTCCTAGGTGACCCCAGGATCTTCATCTAGCAATTTAATTGGAGATCACAAGGTAATACAATTTGGCCCTAACATCTTTGCCATGTGTGTAAAAATTAGAACTTTGAATCAGTGATTTAAAAGGCATGCCTAGGTGTACAGATGAGGTACATTTTAAGGTATGTGTTGAGACCTCGGCCCAAGTGATGGTCTAGGACCAGACTATTATCCAGCCAGAGAGATTCCTAGAGATAAATGAAATCTTGGGCACTAGTGCGTGTTGATGGCTTTGATCCATTTGGAGGGAGAGGCCATTTAGTGGCTACAGTGGTACTGGCGTTCTAACCCTCAGATTTAGTGGTTGGACTTTACAGAGGCCATTTGTCACCGCTTTAGACCCTCGGGGTTTGAGAACTTTGATGAAACCCTGTCTAGACTGAAACAAGTGGGAACGGTGAGGGAGTATCAAAACGAGTTTGAGAGACTTGCTTCTTGGGTCTATGGGTGGCCTGAGGCAGCTTTGGTGGGTTGTTTCTTGGAGGGGGGGGGGCCTAAGGGATGAAATCAGATATGAAGTGAAGGCCCTGCAACTGGTTACTGTGAATGTTGCGGCTCATTTGACCTGCCTGCATGAAGAGAGGCTGAGCAAACTTAGGCGAGTCGCCAAGCTGAACCATTGTGGACCCATCCTCAAGACTCCTTCGACCAAGACCGAACCTGTACCTCTCAAACTGGTTGGACCAAATGGTTTACCCTTGAGATGTCTCACATGGGTAAAGATGCAATCCTGTTGCAAGCAGGGCCTCTGCTACAACTATGGTGACAAGTTCAGGCCTGGGCACTATTGTAAAAAACCACAAGTGTTTTTATTGGAGCTGGATGAAATTGAGGAAGAGGATCTCACGGTTAAAGATGGGACCCTAGACATGGTTGAGGAATTTGTGGAGAGGGAACCAAAGTTTTCTCTTCATTCTCTGACTGGTTCTTCCTCACCTTGCATCATGAGACTTTGGATGAATTAAGGGCTGCCACTGTGTTCTCAAAGTTAGACTTGAGACATCAGACCTGAGTACACCTTTAAGATGTGCCTAAAATGGCGATCCAAATTCATGACGATCACTATGAGTTCCTAGTTATGCCCTTTGTGTTAACCAATGACCCATCTACATTTCGAGCCCTAATGAATGACATATTCAGGCCCTACCTTTGGCAGTTTATCCTAGCATTTTTTGATGACATTTTGGTGTGCAGTGATAGTTGGGAATCCCATTTACAACACTTGGATATCACCTGGGGGGTTTTAAGGCAGCACTGGCTCTATGCTAAGGAAACCAAATGCCTGCTTGTCCAAACTGAAGTGCACTACTTGGGTCATATCGTCTCTCAGGCCAGGTTAGGGCTGACCTAGACAAGATTGCAGCAGTTGTGAACTGGCCCTCACCCAATTCCATCAGGGCCCTCAAGGGGTTCCTCGGATTAACCGGCTATTACAGACGGTTTATAAAGAACGACTTGATGGCAGGCCCATTAACACAACTACTTAGAAGGAACGCTTTCCGCTAGAACAAATAGGCCCAAAAGGCCTTCGAAGCCCTCAGACAGGCCCTATCCACACCCCCATCCTCTCCCTACTAGATTTCTCATAGGAGTTTGTAGTGGAGTGTGACGCCTCCAACTCAAGTGTGGGTGTGGTTCTCATGCAGCAGGGAAGGCCTATCGCCCAATTCAGTAAAATGCTATCCCCCCAGGCCCATTCGAAATCCACCTTTGACAAATAACTGATGGTGGTCGTTCTCTTAGTTTTGAAATGGCAATCCTACCTACTGGGTCATCAGAGCCTCAAGCACCTATTAGAGATACCAGTCCACAGTTCAGATCAGCAGAAATTGTTGTACAAGTTGCTGGGGTTTGACTACAGGGTAGAGTACAGGCCCGACCCAATGAACAAGGCAGCGGATGCTTTGTCTCGAACTCACAAAGTGGCAATCTTGAGTGAGTCCAAGCCCAGTTTTCGCTTGCTATATAAGTTGAAGGAAGAAACCTAGCCGAATGAAGCCTTTCAGAAAATTGTCCAGAAAATTAAAGCGGACCCCGCATCAGCACTTGGGTTTTGTTTAGTGAGCCCAGATCTCTTTTTTAAGGGGTTCTTGGTAATTGCAGCCCATTCCCAATTCTTGCTGGAGTTGCTACAACTATTCCATTGGTTGCCCCTAGGAGGCCATTCTGGAATACTCCGAACCTACTGGAAGGTGAGTCAGCATTTATTTTGGAAAGGAATGAAGAAGGCCATACAACAGTATGTGGGCCAGTGCTCCACTTGCCAATGGAACAAGTATGATAACCGGTCACCTGATGGACTGTTACAACCTCTCCCGATTCCAGCTCAGGTATGGGAGGATATAACTAGATTTCATAATGGGTCTGTCGGTGCCCATGGGAAAGTCAGTGATTATGGTGGTGGTGGACAGGCTGACCAAATACAGTCATTTTGTTGGGTTGGCCCACCCATATACAGCAGCCCAGGTGGCGTGCACCTTTGTGCAAGAAGTGACACGTCTTCATGGGACACCCCGTTCTATCTTGACTGATAGGGATCCAGATTTTGTGAGGCACTTCTGGACTGAATATTTCAAGGCCCAAGGAACCCAGCTGAACCACACTACTAGTTACCACCCCCAAGCGGATGGTCAATCTGAAGTTGTAAATAGATGTCTGGAAACCTACTTGAAGTGCTTTACAGGGGAGAGGCCCAAACAATGGGTACGTTGATTACTGTGGGCCTAATTGTGGTATAACACCACCTACCATTCGTCACTAGGGATGAGCCCATTTAAAACACTATGGCAGGGAACCTCCCTTAATTCTACCCTATGAAGTTGGGTCCACATCTGTGGTGGAGGTCTACGAAGTGTTACAGCAAAGGGATGAAATTCTGAAGTCATTGAAAGAGCACCTGGTTCAATCCCAACAACAAATGAAGGCCCAGTATGAAAAGAAGCATAGACTAGTATCCTATCAGGTAGGAGAATTTGTGCATCTGAAGCTCCAGCCCTACCGCCAGGTGTCAGTAGCCCATCGACGGTGGCCCAAGTTTGCACTCAGATTTTTTGGGCCATTTTGTATAGTGGGCTGAGTGGGGGAGGTAGCCTATGGATTGGACCTTCCTTCGCCCTCTTGCATTCACCCTGTTTTCCATGTCTCTTTGCTGAAGGAAAGTGTGGGATCTAAAGTGGTTGCTAGTCCCACTTTGCCCAAGTTTGACGATGATGGACGTCTGCAACCATAACCATTGGAGGTTCGAGATCTGATGTGGGTCAAGACAGGAAAAACATTTAACAAGGAAGCCTTGATGGTTTGCAAGCACCTGCCATAGGAAGATGCCTCATGGGAAGATTGTGACACTCTTAAGAGGCTATTCCCTGATTTCAACCTTGAGGACAAGGTTGTTTTGAAGGGGGCACAAGCTGTTGAGCCTCCTGCCCAAGTGACAGTCTAGGACTAGACTATTATCCAGCCAGAGACCCAACCCAGCCTACAGTTTGAGGCCCATGATCAGCCTGGCCCGATTACTGAAGCCAAGCACCCTCCAATTTGTTTCCTGTACACAGGGATGACACATCAGCCATGAACAATGCCATGCACATGTCTCATGATATCCTTGTAAACACTATAAATATCTGAGAATAAAGGAAATAAGGCAGATCTAGCTTGTCTCATTTTCCTCTTCTATCGCTTAGGAGGTTAGGTCTCCCTTGAAGAGACCTCTGTGGTGGGCAGTATCCCATCAGTATGCACCTTGCCTAGGCCCCAGGCGCAGCACTTTGAAAAGGCACGTGCCTGGTGTGCCTAGGCATGCGCCTGAGCTGGACTTTTAAATCACTGATTCAAAAAAAAGGCAAGGCTTGAGATGAAGTGCAGCCTTGCTGGTCCCCCAGGCATAGCAGATGTGTGCCATGTCTTTTGTGCACGCCTGAGCTGGACCCCCAACCAAGCCCCTTGCTGCACAGTGCAGCTCCGGTGTTTGCCTTTTTTGAAAACTTTGGCTTTTTTTTTTGTATTTTGTGCCTTGCTTCAAAAAGGCGCTCACCTTGCACCTTTGGCGCAAAATACCCCTTACACTTTTTTTTGCACTCTTAAAACACTGCTTTGAATGGCTAATATTATTTGTAAAGGGCACTGAGATAAGGTGGGGTATATGGCTAATTGGACTGTAAGATTGAACACGTTGATAATCCAGTGGGTCTGCTATCTAATGAACAATCTAGATAGATCAGCTGCTAGATTCCTCAATGTAGAAAAAATAGGTGGGCTTTGTGGGTAAGTTCTCTAAGTGACCCAATTAGGAATCCTTTTTCATATATATGGAGGCAAAATCTATGGTGCATCTGCTGCATTGTGCAGAAAAAGACATGATTGATCGAGTGTGATGGTAAGTACACCTTATTAAATGTGAAAATATACTTTGTGAAATGTGAACTGTTGAAAATTAAGCCGACTTTAACATGATTGGTTGAGATCTGGATTGAACATGCAGCCAATATTAGCAAATGCACCATAATTGAACTTATAGATGGAAATATATTACATGGTTTATCTCCTTCAGTTGTGACATTTTGGGATTTAAAAAAGTTGTGACATTATGACTTTATAAGGGTTTGTATACTGCTTATAGCAGTGGCATGATCAACTTAATCAGTACCTGAGTTTTTACTCTTCTCATTTTTCATGCATACTAAAGCACTATTGGAAATTTGGAATGTTGAAAGGAAGAAGCCTATGGAAACTCTCAAATTCTTTTCTTCACTTACAATCACTATCTGATTTCCTTTGTTTTCCTCTTTATTGATTGCTTAATCATCATTTCAATTGGTGTTTAATGGTCATCTGGATAACCTTTTCTATGTTTGTGATCCTGTTAAATTGTAAGACACATACAGTTGCTATTTCATAGATGAGTTTTGGATGGGTTTATCTTCTTGATTACCCCTACTGAAAGTGAGGTGATTTCTCTTGGTCTCAGTGCGCTGGTTGGCCTTTTTTTCCCTGCCGTAACGGGAATTATGGCAGGTTCAAATCGCTCTGCATCACTAAAAGACACTCAGCGTTCAATTCCCATTGGAACACTGGCTGCAACTCTCACAACTTCTGCTCTATATCTAATTTCTGTGTTATTATTTGGAGCTATAGCAACAAGAGAGGAGCTTTTGACGGACAGGTATTTCCATTTAGGTTACTACTACTTTCATATATGAGTGGACTTATTTCTCTTAAGTTTTAACTCCAATTGACTTTTCCTACCATTTTTCTTGTTTTGTTTTTGTGACTTATATATATCTATATATATATATTTTTTTCTGTTAGTGGACTACATTATTATGCTTTGGTATCTACTTCCCCTTTGTTTGTATGGTACCGTCATCTGTCTCTTGTCAGCATGGTCCTGTTGAAGTATTAATAGTATTTATTTGTTTGGCACATGACAAGCAGTTTGTGAATTCATCAAATTGGATCATTTTGGGGCTAGCAACAAGTACTCATTCAAGTATTCTTTCTAGTTTTTCATGGGAGCATGCCTTGTCATGTCACTATTGTTTCCCCTGAATTACACTTTTCTAAATATTTACAACGTCTTTAATCGACTAATGAGTTTTTTTACCAAATGTTTTAAGTCATTCAAATTGATCCTGAGTCATGATATTTGGAACTCTGATGTTGAATGCTTTTGTGCTGAAGCTTATCTATCCTAGTGTCCCTTTTAGATTTGGAAAATGTTTTTTTGCAGTGGCAATGTAAGTCTATGATCCATGATTTTGAAACATCGGGTCTCAAAGGTCCATATTTGTTGACAGCCTATGACCTCGATCATGAAGAATGTAAACCCTTTGTGCCATTAATGCAGTAATTTGAGTTTCTTGTGCAAACTTGAACATCCTATGCAGGCTACTTACAGCTACGGTGGCTTGGCCTTTTCCAGCAATAATTTATGTCGGGATTATCCTATCCACTCTAGGTGCTGCTCTTCAAAGTCTGACGGGGGCTCCACGCTTGCTTGCAGCAATAGCCAATGATGACATCCTTCCTGTTCTTAATTACTTCAAGGTTGCAGATGGGAATGAACCCCACCTTGCTACCCTATTTACAGCATTCATTTGTAGTGGGTGTGTTGTTATTGGGAATCTGGATCTTATCACTCCGACCGTAACCATGTTTTTCCTTCTCTGCTATGCGGGTGTCAACTTATCTTGCTTCCTTCTGGATCTTCTAGATGCTCCCAGCTGGCGTCCTCGGTGGAAGTTTCACCATTGGTGTTTATCTCTTCTTGGAGCATCACTTTGTATTGGTATGCAGCCTTATTTTTGTCATTGTTTTACGTGATCTTAGAGTTTTGTCATCACTTGTATTTGTCTTATTGATGCTTGAGGTAGGTGCATATTTCTGTCTGCTGGGGAGTCAGTCCAACTCTGGTCTTGTGAATTGATTATCCAAATTTTTGGATCACCATAGGGCATAAACTAAAAGCAATTTAAGATTTAGGGCTGCAAATTGATTTGGATTCAATCTGATTTGGATTCAAATATGGTTTATTTAGGTTGGATGGGGATATTTGTTTAACCATAACCAGATCGGGTTGGACTTGAAAAGATGATCCATTTATTAATTAAACTAAATTTTGGTATTGTTTCATCAAACTAAATTTAACTAAGATATAGGTAAACTTATTTTTGTCTATTTACAATATATAATTTCTTGCTTTATATTTGATTTTGTAGATTTATGCTAGATTTGTATAGGTTTATTGAATTTTGAATTGAATAGGATATCTGGATATTTGAGTTGAACTTGAATCAATGTTTAACATATCCGTTGGCTATTGAATTGAATTGGGATATCTTGGGTTCCTATTGGATTGGATTTGGATGTACCCATGGTTCAAAGTATCGATATGCCTCCGTGTATCAGCAGAGGCGTATCGGTACTTAGAAACACATGGAAATACTTTTTTTTTAATTTTTTTTTCAAATTTTGGTTTTTGGGGAGCTAAAAATGGTTTTTATTAAAAAAGGGTGGGGTGACCCAAAAGATACGATACGATATGCTCGATACGGGGCGGATCATATCGATTTTATGAACCTTCGATGTACCCCTATCTGGATTTAATCTGATCCATTTGCAGTCACTTAAGATGAGAGTTGTGAGGCTTGAATTTTCACATCTTATTTATTTGCATGTGAAATAGTGTATTAGATATTATATAATGCAGCTCAGGTCTAGCACAGTTTCTTGATCTAACCTGACCAAAGGTTTGAAATATTAGCATGTTTCTTTGAGTTGGTCATGTTTAGAAGTTCAGCCCCTTTTTACCATACTTGAGTAGGTCAACTAAGTTCATTCTTGACCTGATTGCTTTGTCCTCAATGATCCAAGTTCTTAAATTCTTTTGAATGGTAGATAAAGATATTGGGGTTGATTGGGAGAAAATGAATTTAGAGGATAGTTTGGGATTGTGTGATTAGGTACCATATTTAGATATCCTGGTTTAAAAGAATAGAATGGTGAATGATATCCATGATACGTGTTCCTCTTTATTTCTGTCACTCTGCACCCCAGTATGTAACTGAAGTTCTTGTTGACTGTGATACACATTTAATGCACTTTTTGCGTATGTTTATCTACTTTTAGAACATCAGTGCACAGTGCAGGTAAGCCTATGCCTTTGAATTATTCATTCTTATTACTGTTATGCCAACTTATTGTATACATAAATGTTCAATAAGTACCATATCTTCTTACTTGCTGCTTTTGTTATTGGTGCAGTTATCATGTTCTTGATCTCTTGGACATTCACTGTAGTGTCTCTAGCCCTTGTGAGTCTAATATACTATTATGTGTGCATAAAGGGGAAAGCTGGGGACTGGGGTGATGGCTTCAAAAGTGCATATTTCCAACTGGCCCTCCGCAGTCTTCGATCATTAGGAGGTATGTGTATACATCCTTGAAATGCTGAAAATGATAATTGCTACCCTGAATAATTCTCTTTAAATAGAATGACAATTATTTGAAAATTTTCAGAAAATAGGTTTATCTTTAAATCAGACAACTTTAGATACTTGGATGTGGATGCTCTATGCCTGTGATTTGTTTGGGTTGGCACACTGGCTGAGACTGTTGTACCATGTTAGCCACCCAATTTGAACTCTGTTGTAATCATAATTTGAGGCACTTGACAGGGATGTGGACTGGTTCTCACCTATTAGGTATTGAACAATTGGATAATAATAGTGTAGCTGAGTGCTGGGCCTCATTCGTCTGTAATCTGTGTTGAGAAATGCACTATATTTTCTGGTTTATGCGGAATTTGAGTGTGAGCAGGAGTATATTTGATATATGTCTCTTACATGTCTTTGGGGCTGATGTATTTTATGTTTTCCTTGTTTATTTTAAGACTATTATTTGCTGTTATAGGGGAATACAAGACAAGGGATATAGTGGTCATTTCAGTTGTATAGAGGAAAGGGGCTATACGCTTGATTCTTTTTCCCTCTCAAATCAGTTTCTCTTCATTATTTTCTTCTCTGTTTTTCATCTCTTCTCTTGTACTTCTCACTTCTATCTAAATAAATAATATGAATCTTATGCTTTTGAAAATTTTTATTTTATTTTAATTTTACATGTACAAAATTTTCTACCTAAAGTCAAAGGATAAACGAAACCACCGAATGAGTGCATGCTTGGGTGATTTGGTTTTCATGAGTTCATATGATCACAACAATTTCTTGCGACCATCCAATAAAACACTAACATGCTATTATCAGTCAAATAAAAAACTAACTCAGCGAAGGAATGCCTACTATTGCTACTCCAAATGATACAAGAACAATCCACTATCATACAAAATAGAGACTACCTCTAGGGTATAGTACCTACTACCTAACTATGGCGATCAGATAATGTCAAGGTGGATTAACATGTAGACTGACGTCTATGCAATAAAGCACTTATGGAGGGTTGCCTGCTTAACTGCCAAGTTATTTTTACATGGTGTTCTTGATTATTTTATATAATTAAATTTTTGAGATTATAATAATAAAACAGACATTATTAAACTAAATTATCCAGTTTGAATTAAATACTAGTTTCTTGTTATTCATTTTCTTATTTGTTAGGGTTCAATGAAGATGTATATTGTCTTGAACCCTTGAAGACAACAAAACCTGAAGTAATAAGCATGGAACTCAAAATTTTGTCCAGTCAACACATTGATCTTCTTCTTCTTCTTCTTCTTTTTCTTCTTCTTTAATCCTTTTGTTTCTTTTCTTCTTTTTCTAGGACAAAAATAGAGGCTCAGCTCATCTATTTTCTGAAATTTCTTTTTCTTTCTTCCATTCTTTTTATTAATATATTGGTTTTCTATGTTTTAAATAAAGTTTATCTGTTCTGTTGTGAAGATCATAGACAATTAATAGTGAAAGATGGTTGCTGCTTGCTACAGAACCTAGGGAATTATCCTAGTTTTCATGGTTTTTATTCAAAAAAATCCCTTCACCTAGGTGCCCACCTAGGAGATTGGTATCACCTAGCCTTGCCTCAGTGCCTTGAAAACTATGATTTATATCTATACTACTATTAAAAGTACAAATCAGCTTGTGGAACTTTTCTTCTTTACTAAAATACCCCTATTTATGAATTTGTTCCCTCTCTAATTATTAGGGCATAAAGTGTAATTTGAACTACTACATTTCACCTCATTCAAATCCTTTTTATCAAGTCTTATATCTTATATTTAGGGTATTAACTCCCATTCTCTCTCATAGTCTCATTAAATCCTATATTTGAGGTATTTTTTTCTCACCAATGAATTCTACTGATCAGCTATATCCAATATTTTTAACAATCTAAAACCCATGTTTTCTACAACTGACCCCAAAACAAAACTGTCCTGTCTAGGTGGTGGTAAGCAATTGAACCATCTGGGTCAACCCATGATGTCATAGTTAAATAATAAAAGTTTTAAGACAGAAATAAATACAAAAAGCTACAAAAAATAAAATAACCGTAGAAAAATTTGGGCACATCTCCAATATTTTGTATTCATCATATTAAAGAAAAATAAGTATGATAAGAAAGATGGTTTCTATTGATGATAGGAATAACATACAAAATTAAAAATCAACTTTTCCTGTTTGGTGGTGAGTCAACAGTTCCATCTTTCAGGTCAAATGTATCAACCATTGATGTCATAATTAAATAATAAAAGTTACAAAGATTAAAACCCAAAAGGCACAAAAATTTCATTGGAAACATTTGAGTACATCTCTAATATTATATATTCATCATATTAAACAAAAATAAGTGCAATAAATAAGAAATATTTTTATACATATAGAATATAAAAAAATTGTAGAAAAATTTGGACACATTGTTGCTATCATTATCATCATCTACAATTTCCATGTGCAAAGCATGTGTGCAATTGCTTTTTGGCTAAGAATATTTAATCTTGTTAAGCATTATTATCAATATCAAATATGACCAGAAATACCGAAAAAATAAATATTACCAGAAGACATCTTTTCCTATTCTGCTGCTCTAGACTGGTTGATGTTTTTCCTCAGGAAAAATAATGATCTGAAAGGTTGTTGATACTTAAGGAGACTTATGATCTATGATTTCATTTCAAGCAGTAAACAGAAATTGTGGACAAATTCTTGCAACTAGCTTCAGGCTTGTCCAAGTTGCAACTTGCAAGGACACTTTGGACTGTAATTAAGTAATTTATATTCAATACTTAAAACAAAGAAGAGGCTGATAATTTTCTCATATTTTCAGACTGTATTACTGCAAGTTAGACATGGGTTAACAGATTTAACTCCACCATATCATTTGGCATGCAATGGACATGTGTATTGATTATCGTCCATGTCATATATCTTCACCAACCATCCCCCTAATCCCCAACTAAAGATTTCAGACAATCAGATATTCCTTTCCAGTGTGATTCACCTTGTCACTAATTTATATTTGACTTCGTTGATGACTTGGAGTGGCTATGATATACTGCAGAGGACCATGTAAAATATATTTTTTAGACTATAAAATAGAACTGTTGGCCCATTTATCACATGAGTTGGTTAAATAAACGTGAATGCCAAATCATACGGGTTTTAATGCAATTTGTTGTTGTTTCAGCTACTGTTGATTTCCTCGCTAGTTTTTAAAGACTAATCTATTTGACCATCCCTTGCAGCAAGCCAAGTTCATCCTAAGAACTGGTATCCAATCCCTCTTATTTTCTGTCGGCCATGGGGAAAGCTACCAGAGAATGTTCCCTGTCATCCAAAACTTGCTGACTTTGCCAATTGCATGAAGAAGAAGGGCAGGGGAATGTCTATCTTTGTCTCTATCCTTGATGGAGACTATCATGAATGTGCTGAGGATGCAAAAACTGCCTGCAAGCAACTCAGTACCTACATAGATTACAAGCGCTGTGAAGGTGTTGCTGAGATTGTGGTGGCCCGCAACATGTCCGATGGCTTCCGTGGGATTGTCCAAACCATGGGCCTTGGCAACCTCAAGCCTAATATAGTGGTGATGCGGTACCCAGAGATTTGGCGTCGGGAGAACCTGACTGAGATTCCAGCTACCTTTGTTAGCATCATCAATGACTGCATTGTTGCCAATAAGGCCGTTGTTATCGTGAAAGGTCTTGATGAGTGGCCTAATGAGTACCAGAGACAGTATGGCACCATTGACTTATACTGGATTGTTAGAGATGGTGGTCTCATGCTTCTCCTCTCTCAGCTCCTTCTTACCAAGGATAGCTTTGAGAGCTGTAAAATCCAGGTCTTCTGCATTGCTGAGGAGGATGCAGATGCAGAGGAGCTCAAGGCAGATGTAAAGAAATTCCTCTATGATCTCCGGATGCAAGCCGAAGTAATTGTCATAACTATGAAATCATGGGAGGTCCATGTTGAAGGTGGTGCACAACAGGATGAATCAATGGAGGCTTTTACTGCAGCTCAGCGACGAATATCTACCTACCTAGAGGAGATTAAGGAGACAGCCCGAAGAGAAGGGACCCCACTAATGGCTGATGGAAAGCCTGTGGTTGTGAATGAGCAGCAGGTGGAGAAGTTCCTTTACACGACTCTGAAGTTAAACTCCACAATACTAAGATATTCAAGGATGGCGGCAGTGGTGCTTGTGAGCCTTCCACCCCCACCACTCAGTCACCCGGCATACTTCTACATGGAATACATGGATTTATTAGTGGAGAACGTGCCAAGACTCTTAATGGTTAGGGGATATCGGAGAGATGTTGTGACCCTCTTCACATAGCAGCAATGTTTCATTTCCAAGGAGCTCTGCACTTGTTTTTCTTTTGTCCTTATATTTCATATTCTTTCTTCTTCGTTTTTTTCCCTTAACTTCTCTCTGGAATGTTTATAATTGTAGACGCTTAAATTCATTCTTTTTTTTACGGTTTCTCTTGCCAAAAGCACGAGTCATCTCTTTGTCTGCCTCCATCTATGTAGCCCTTTGGTTGAGGCATTGAGCTTTAAAAGAAACAAGTCCCCCCTCCCCCCCACAAAAAAAAAAAGAAAAACGGAAAAGAGGAATGTTTGGAGATTACTGCCTTGGAAAATATATCTACAAGGGTTTATTTCCAGCTTCGAGGAACTGTTTTGGCAAATCCAGTGCAATGCAAAAAATTTGCACTGATGCAAAATTATAGCAGTGCAAATAATTTGAATGTAAATTCTTACCTATTTTTTGTTTCAAATTTTAGTTTATTTTCTTTGATTAAAGTACAAATAAAGTAAATTAAGACATGAATTAGAATAAAGGAAAACCCAAAACAAAATTGAACGAGTTTGCATCTTTTAATTTGCACTCCCATGCATTTGTACTAGTGCAAATAAATTTGCACTGCAACCAAACACAGCCCTAATGATTAACCTACTCACTCACGTACACTACAAACTATTTTGGGCATTGTTCATTTTAGACCCCTAGACAGTCTAGGGGTGACCGCTCCATGCATCCAGATAGCCTATAAGCAATGTTTGGTGAAAACCAATTGATGGTGGCTCAGTTGGTGGGATCTCTAGCTGTTTATAGCAGAGGTTCGGGAATTTGGGATCTAATTTCACTGCATCATGGTTTGGGGGCCCCTTGTGATTCTAAGAACGCACTGAGTATCCCCCAAAAAACGAAACAATGTTTGGTGAAAGGCTTCAGCTATGATACTGGAAAACCTGTAATCAATCAACATGCATAATAAAAGTCAAGGTTTTTAAAAACGAACCGGAAACAGAACCGGTCAGGGGACCGGTTTCCTGTTAAGCGGTTCAACTGTCAAGGTTGAATGGTTCGACCTGTGACATAACAAATAAATTAAAAATAAAAAATATATTTATAAATAATAAAAAATATTATAAAATTAAATAAAAAACAGAATAAAAGTATAATAAACTACAAAAAATAAAACTATCTAAATAAAAAATAATACAGTACACAATACATAAAAAATATAAAAATAAAATACAAAAAAATTAAAAAAATACAGAAAAAACACAAAAAAAACAGAAAAATAAAACCATAAAATTTCAACAATAAATCTCTCTCTCTCTCTCTCTCTCTCTCACTGGATGGTGGAGTAGCTATGACTAACCACTGTGAATCTTCCATCTACTTCGTCTGAAGCAAGAAATAGAGCAACCTCTGCTATATGGGTGGGATCGAGCCGCATATCTTTCTCTCCACCGTAGCCCAACCTGTGTGCTTAATCATTAATGCCACCCCTCGCACATTGGTGAGCATGGTGTTGTCGACCTCTTCCATATACATCTCTAGAATGCTGCTTAGAGGACCCAAGATCCTTGCTGATTGTTGCAGGTGATTGCCGTTGCAAGTGGCTCCAACTGTTACTGCCGCTAAAAACCTTCACCTGTCGTTGCAAACTTGCCGGCCGTTGCTGCAAACTTGATCGCAGGCAAGCTTGCCATCCGCCGCTACAAATGCTAGCCGCCGCAAGGCCTGCAACTCTTACTACTGCTTGCAAGTGCTGCCCGCTGCCTGCAAGCTTGCCGTTGGATGCCGGAGGTACTGGCCATTGTAGGTGGTCAGTTGGGTGTGAGGAGGGTTGAGAGGAGGGAACTCGGGAAACCCTAAAGCTAAAAGGACTAAACATTCGAACTGGGTTGGGGAAAAGGTATTTTATTTTTTGTTTTTTTATTTAAAACATTGAAAATAAAAAGAGTAACCCGCAAACCGCTGCCCAGGTCGAATGATTCAACGGTCCGACCGCCCGGGTCAACAGTTTTCTGACTTTTTCAATGGCTTTTAGAAATTTCTGGTTTTTAATAAACCAGACCTGGGGGCTGACCGGCTTCCGATTTTCTCGATCCAACTGTCCGGTCCGGTTTTGAAAACCACGATAAAAGTGGTAACCAAGGTTGAGAATAGCACGATATATTGTAGTATCTTATGTATGCATTGTTCAAAGTTCAAAATATCAATGTGCTTGGTGTACAAAAATTGTGCATCAGATGTTTGGAGCTGACATTGTACTCAGTTTAAGAATTTATTAAGTGTTGATTTCAAGACATTTTCAAGGCCACCAATAAGCACAACACTTTTAGGCTGATTCAATACAATTTAATTGTCCGTCTGTATCTATACACATACCTTTTTCCCTTGATGAAACCTCGAAAAACCCATATTAACTGTCTTTGCCAATTGAGGGGTGGCTCGGTCGGTACTTTGGAGAGGGGGTTATTAGTGTGGTGCTGTGCTACTCCTGTTGAGGATTCGGGCGTATCACCAAATACCCAAAAATACTATCTTCAAGCATATTATATAGGAAAAAAATAACTTTTCCATGAAACTTCTTTTAGTGGCTTCTCTAAAGCAATTCAACTAGAACTGGTGTGGAGGCTTAAGATTTTAGTGGGAGACAAGGCACAGTAGAAAATCACTTGTTAGAAGAAATCTTACACACACATGCAAGAAAAAAAAGCTTGAATTAAAAAGTTTTAAGTATATGGAAGAATAAGAGAGAAAAATTCTGAGCTTACTCCATTAGAAGAATCACACGTATTGATATCCTCAATTATGAACTTGCTCAACTTGTAGATTGCAGTTTTGTCTACATCATCAACGTGCGGGCTTCAATTGATGAATCCTGTTGGAGCATAAGAAAACAAAAGAGAGTGGGCTAAGACACTTGCACAATCTCTTAATATGAAACCAGAGAACTCATTTATGACCCAAGAAGGGTGCAGTCCAAAGTGAAGCTATTCCTCATATAATCTAAATGTGTTTTTTAATAGAGGGGCTCTATTTATATTGAGGCCTCTGGTGTGCAGTGCTACAAAATTTTGCTGTTCAAAAGGAAGAACCCTTTTATGCCGAGAATTTATCAACCACCTGGACCTATTCAATCTTTTGGATCAAGGGACAAGTGTCCTATAGGCTAGGATTATTTTCCCAGAATTTATCAACTACCTTGCCTAACTTTGACCATTCCAAGTAATTAATATGTTGACATGGCAATAGTTTGTTTAACTATAATAATAAGAATAACTGATAATGGAAGATAGGAGACAAGACAAACATATTTATCCATTGGTGTAGGATATGCCATCAGCCATAGGATTTATCGATACACCAAGGTTATTCTGAATCGAGGGTATTTAGCCACTCAGATCAACATCAATGTGGGATTTAGTGTTATTGGATTTGGATGATTAGATGATAACGGGGGCTTTTAATTGAATGAGACGTGCATGTAGAGTGCAAGATTCCGATTTTTCATTGATTCTTTCAGTTGGGTCATTTTAATCACGGTTTTCAAAACTGGACCAGACCGGAAAAACCGGGAACCAGTTAGGTGATCGGTTCCGTTTTACCTCAGAACCATTATTTCCCTCAAAACCGATTATTTGGTCAGTAAACCGTTGACCCGGGTGGTCAAACCGTTATTTCCCCCAATACCCTTCTTGTGTATTTATTCATTCTCAAGTAACCAAACGTCTCCCCACAATGACGTTTTCACATGGACAGCAAATAACATATTCAAAATTTTCGACGACAAACATTATCTAGTGATGATTTTACTTTACAGAATGATCTAAAAAATACACAAGAAGGACATTTTTTATATTATGTAATGTTTAATTGACAGAATACTAACAGATGAACTCAAATGTCTATTTTTGAGAGTTCAAGGTACTCAAGGAGTTTTTAAATCCATAGGTGCTCTAAAAGCCCTTGGTCTTGATGGAATCCCAATTTTGAATTACTAGGAATTCTGGTGGGCAGGACTTTTTCGAATTTGTTTGTGAATTTTTCGGGAACAAAAATTTGTTGGGATGATAAATCAAACTTTTATTGCCTTAATCCTGAAATGTTTTGAGGACTTTAGGCCTATTAGTTTCTATAACGTGTGCATAAACTTATTTGTAAAGTTTTGGCTAATAGAAAGAAACCTCTAATGCAGAAGTGTATTTCACCATTTCAAAGAGCTTTTGTCCCAGAATGACAAATTCATGATAATATTGTAATTTCTCAAGAATCGATACACTTTGCCGAAAAAAAAAAACGTTTTGGTGCTTAAGTTGGACAACTCTAAAGACTATAGCACCTTGGAATGTGATTATTTGTTTTGGGCTTTGAAGGCATTAGGGTTTAGTCAAGACTGGTGTGAAATGACTAATTAAGAGTTGTATTGATTCGGTGAATTTTTCTTTTCTTATTAATGGGGTTCCCGAAGGTCATTTTGGGGCCTCACGCGGATTAAGGTAGGGAGATTCTTTATCTCGTAATTGCAATGAAGTGTTTAACTAAATTAATCCAAAGAGCTAATAATGAAGGAAAGCTTAAAATAATAAAGGTAGCTAGAGGAGCCCTAGATCGAGATTTCACACCTCTTATTTGCTGATGATGTTCTGCTATTTGCCAAGGCAAACAAAGAGGAAGCTGCATATTTTGTAGGCGTTCTTTAAGGAATTTCAAGATTTGTTTGGATTGCAAATAAATTTTCATAAGTCTGGCCTCTGGTTTAGCTGGAATGCTCCTGTTACGGGGCAAAGAATGATAAGAGGACAAATGAAAATGTCCCTTTTTTATCCATATTATAAATGAGTTCAGATCTGTGCCTCACAAGGGGGCGCCCTGCAATGTCCCATAGTATATCCCCGCCGTATATTGGAAACATCTCCTAATGATGATATCATCAATTCTAATACTATTATCGGGAGATATTCTCAATACATGGCGAGAATGTATTGTGGGACGTTGTGGGGTGCCTCTTGTGGGGCGTAAATGCAAACTCATTGTAAATACCAGAATCCCTCTTCCGTGAGGAAAGAAAAAAGCACAAATCTTTAGAGTTTGTTATAGAAAAGTTAAAGGGCAGACTAATACTATCGAAGACTTGTCTTTCATATGTGGGTAGGAGGACTTTGGTTCACTCAACACACAATTCTTATGTACTGTATGACTGTAACTCAATTTCCAAAGTGAACTCTAAAGGTTTTGGAGAAGACCCAATTGATTTTTTGGTGGAAGGGTTCAGACAATAAATTAGGCATGAGGTGGGCTAGCTGGGATACTTGTTGAACACAACCTCTTTGATCTGTAAATTAGGGTGGAGGCTTCTTACGGAAAACAATGCTTTGTGGCTAAAATTATTAAAATGTAAATAGCTTACAGATATATAATGAGATTATTTCTCGTAGATGTCCTAAATCAGCTTCAATATCTGGAATGTGTTTGTAAATCTCTTTGGACCTTGTTTCTTGATTTGGGTGTTCATGTTTAAGAGTAATTTTATGTATGGAAATTTCCCCGGGTTTACCATGATAATAAGTTCCACAACCTTCTTGGTCCTCCCAATAAGACTGATCATCAATGTGTGTTTAAGTTAAAGACTCTATGGACAGTTCAGGTTAAAGACTTGATGGACAGTTCGTGTTCTTGGAATAGAGAAAATCTCAGTCAATTGTTTGTGCTAGCTGATGTTTAGGCAATTCTAAGGACATTTTACCAGAAATATTGTTGCTGATAGGTTTCTGTGGTTGGGTTCTCTTAAGGGTAGTTTTAGGGTTGAGAATTGCTATTAGGACAAATTTTTTAAAGTACCTTTATGGTTTAGGAAACTGACTAAATCTATCTTTATTATTTACATATTGTCTTAAAGTATTCTTATTGTCATCAGAAAAATGAAATGTCAAATTTATCTTTCACTATTCCTCGAATTTTTAAAATAAAACTCAATTGATGAAAATTTTCAAAAAAGAGTAAAATAGTTTGGGTGAGGTTAGATGAATTTATTTTGCATCTATTGACTTGCTAATTAATTTGCTATTGCAAATTATTTGCAAGGTGGAAGGCTAGAGTCCACCAGACCCCAGAAAGAGAAATCAAGTGCCAGAATCAGAAAGACCAAAGGAGTGACCTCTATCTAAAAGAAAGGCCTTCAATAGTTCTCTTGATCATTGAAACAAGGAGAAGCGATGGAGATGAGACTTACAAGTATGGTCTACGGGAATAAGGTCGGGTAGAGCTTTGTATATGTATCAACAAAATATACTCAGGCCCGAGCCCTAGTCCAAGCCCGGCCTGACAATCGGGCTTAGGTCTTGAGCCTGAGCCCAGCTCTCATATAAAGCTTGAAGCTCAGGCCTGACAAAAAATTTGAAAATGGATATTTTTATTCAATAAAAAAGTGTTTTATTTATATTAAAACCCTTCAAAACTCAAAAATAACAAACATCTCACTATTACTTGGGAAAAAAGAAAAGAAGAACAAAGAAAAAAATATTGTATATATATTATTAAATAAAATATATTTTTATTATATAATATATATAGTATCAAGTCGGGCTCGGGCCTTGCTTTTTTGAGAAAACCTGAGCCTGACTAGAAAAAAATTGGGCCTGATGCTTTAGGCCCAAGCCCAAACCCGTGGGCCTAAACTTATAACGGGCTGGGCCAGGCCAACCCATCGGGATACCCAACCCATGAACAGGTCTATATGGGAGAAGTTATGGCCAAAAAAAAAACGGTGGTAGGGGTGTTCATGGATCAGGTTGGGTCGGTTTGAGTCATTTGTTTCAACCAACCCGACCTAGTCGGTTTACTTATTGACTAAACCGAAATCGATTGACCTTGAAGCAAAACCAACCCAAACATGAAGGGTCAGTTTGGGTTGGTTTATCGGTTTAGTCGGTTTTTATATATATTTTAAACTAATATATATATATATATATATATATATATATATATTTATATCTATTTATAATTAAGTTCATTTCTTTTTAGTTTTTATGCAAAATTGATTTTTTTGTCAATATATATTTAAATTTATACAAAACTGAATTAAAAATTGTATCATTGTATTATATTTGTATTGATTTTACATTTTTAGTTTTTATCATAAAAAACCATTTTTTTTCAAAATTCAAACAAAAACAAATAAAATATATCAACATTTAACATATAAAGTAGGAACTAATTAATAATTACTTAAAAATATAGGATCAATTCAGTTCAGTTCAATTAAGTTTAGTTTCGATTTCCATGCATAAAAAACAAAACCAAACCGATTTTTTCATACAAACCTAATCAATAATTTTAAAAACCGACCAATTCAAGTTACTTAATCGGTTTGACATTTAATGTGAAGAGCCCTAAACAAGATTTGACACATCTCAATTGCCGTCGTCTTCGCGGGAGATTCGTTGTAATCATGGACGAAGAAAGCTGCTGGATTCAAAGCAGCAATTAATGGTGTTAAGTAGCATGGGTTTGTAATTGAATTGTTGAATTGGGTGTAAATCAGTGCAAGGGCGATTTCTTTTTATTTTTCTTTGTTTCATGCATGAGAGAAGTGGTGACGAGTGAGATTTGGTGTGGTTGGTCGGTGACGGGATCTGCTACTCACAAATGGGCGTTTAACAAGCACATTTACCGTGCATTGAGAATATTTTTCGTGAATAATAACAAATAAGTATGGGAGATGTTTTCAATGCATAATGGGATGTGCATGTGAGGCACCAATTGTGAGGAGAAGATCCAGTCTTGGTTGGTCGTGGCCCTGGCTGAATGTATCAGTGGCTACTGCATTAGTCGTACACTTGTAAGAACTGAACCACTTCGCCTCAACGGGAAGTGGTTCAGCTAAAATGACGTCTATGTATTCGTAGTCCCTCGCCGGGAACCGGTTCATTTTCTCACACCGTGACTTGTGCAGACCTGATGTTGTTATACCCATAAAAAGGTATTTCAGTAATTTTTGAAAAATATATCGGCCACGTGATATTATATATAAATGGAGTCAGGTGAAAAGTTAATGGTAAGGGAGGTTTTAAACAATTATTAGAAAATTTAAGAATACTTTAAAACGAGTTCAAATCAGTCCCCACAAGATTGCCCCCTATAACGTCCCACAGTCCATCCCTACAGTGTATTGGAACATCTTCTAATGATAATTCAGACTCTGTTTATATGTAAGAAATGATGATGTCATCATCGGGAGATGTCCCTAATACATGACGGGAATGTGTTGTGGGCTTGTAAGGGGCTGATTTGATCTATTTTAAAACAATATATTAACAGTAAAGGTAGAATTAGTCAATTTCCTAAACCATAGGGATATTCATATATGGTTGAATTCCGATTTGAGGTTGGGTGAAAGAGAGACAATTGAAACTTATAATAAAATTTGGAACCTGAAGATACCCCTAAATATAAGCTTCTTGTTTGGTGTTTGGTGAGGAATTTCATTTATACTTAAATTCATGTTGGAAGTTTTTGGTTTGATCATGTTTGTTCTGAGCAGGTTTAGGTTTAGCTGAACGCGGGCTGTGAAACCAATGATAAGGTGGGGCCCATGAATTTATTAGTGGCATGTAACCTCATCATTGGTTCCACAGCCTGTTGAGCGCTTTATTTGTTCTCTATCAAACATGCAAAGGGAATCATTCCGTGTTGTTTTTTGCCTGTTTACTAAGGCGGTTTTATTTGGTTTCAAAATTCATGATTCAAACTTTTCTTCTTTTGTTGATTTTCCAACTTATACTTTCAGGCTGTGTTTGACTTGAAGGAAAAAGTAGGGAAAGGAAAAGAAATGTAGGAAAACTTTTACAAACCTTGCATAGGTTTTCTTATATTTCCCTTCCTTTCCCTACCTTTTCCTTCAAACCAAACATAGCCTTAATGCTCTTTTGAATAGTGAAGATGATGTCCGCAGTTGTTCAAGTTGGATTTTTATTGCTTTTTATTTTATTTAGTCATCCAAGAATTGTACAATTTTTAATAATGAAGTTAAATCTGTTCACTTGGAACCTTAGCCACATCATTTCATATTGTTTATAGGTGAAAGACAAAGTGAAACGTGGTGTCAGTTTACAAGCACGTGTATGGGAATGCAAATCAAGCGGCTGACTAAATTGCAAATAAAGCTATATATATCTCCGGTTGATGGGTTAATTTCTTATAACCCTTATAGTATTCGTAAGGAGTTTGATTTAATTTGCTTATGGGATGTAGCTAGAAAAATAAATTTCTTTACTCTGGAATGCTCCTTTTAATAATAGATTTTTATGGTTTAAAACGGTCATAGTTTATTTATTTGGGAAAGAAAAGAATCTGGGTGAATGTAGATAAGTAACTTATGGAAAAGTGAATGGAGTCTAAATGTCTCATGCTTATCCTACTCTTTATATAAATTACTTTGCAGGCATATATGCAAAGTTGCAAACTACAGTGTAGTCCAGAATTCCAAGCATTAAAGTTAGGGGTGGCCATGAGTTGAGCTTTTCATGAGCTGTTTGAGTTCGGCTCGACTTGGTCTAAACCGAGTTTCGAGCGTGTGACTCATACGACCTGAAAATGAAATCGTTCTGGCCACCGATTTTCGAGTTGATAGTTTAACTGTTCGGTTCGAACAGATGACCCGTTCTAACAACAAAAATTAAAAAGAAAATAAAAAATGACTAAAAACCATTAAACAGATCAACAATTCCATTTCAGCCCCTGCGAAATAGGGCACCTTTGCTAATTATGTATGAATACCCTAACAAAGCCATTTATTTTATTATTTTTGGGTTATCTTAATTTAATGTTCTTTTTTGTTAATGTTGAATGATTTTATTCTTTATTGCTATAATATGATTCCTTGAGATGAATCGGGGTGCCATTAATAATGGAGTTAATCCCGTTGTATGCATGGAGCCATGAATTAGACATGGGACTCATTTTCTTTACTCAGGTAGAATATTGGGCAACCATTAACCAAAACAAATTAAGGACTTGTGTGAGAGACCATGAAGTGGCATAACTCTGAATCATTCTGAGTTTTGTCAATGACTTAGTAGGTTGAGATGGTTATTTGGCATCCCTCCCAAAAAAAAGCAAGTGTCAGGGCCCACTTGTCATCCCTCTCAAAAAAAAAAAAAAATTGTTTGGGAGGAAGTGGTCACTTGTCATTCCACTTTTTTCAATGACCCATTGTTGAGTTTCTTGTAATTTATCATTTCCTTAAAGTTCTCCCTTTAAATCTCTCCCCCATCTCCCATATCCCTACAAATTCTCGCTTTTTTTTTTGTTATTTTTGTTATTTTTTCTCTTTAGAGGGAAATCACGTCTCATACTAGTTGGGTTTGGGAAGGTTGATTAGGTTTTGAAGAATTTATGAATATATTTTTGTATAGCCATTTTAATGAAATTTATGGGCTAATTTAGGAATAAAATTGATTGAAAATATTAACAAATTTCATTTATAAATGTAATGTATATATGTATACTTGTATTTTATGTCAAGATCGAGTATTTTGGTCTAAGTCTAGCCTACACCCTTAGAACTCAGGCCCAAACCGTGCAAAAAACAATGTAGAGAAGAAAGAAACATGAGCTAAACTCTGGTTCTCAAACCCAATATCCTTAATTATAGACTGTTTTAGTTACTACAATGATACTTCTACTACTGTGATTCAAAAAGTAGGAATAGATACCAGTGTTTTAAAAATCGGCTCAAAGGCTGAGCTGTTTCTACCTCTAGGTCACAGGTCATTAGTTCGATCATACAGATCGAATGGGTCAGACCGTATCATATTTAGCATGTAAGTATTTATTTTATCAATAAATAATTAATAATTATATCTATACATGTAATAGATGCATTATTTTATGTTTAATTTATATTTTTATTTCAGTTATTATTATTATTTTTAAAATGTTAAAAAAATATTTAATTTATGACCCCTAGATGTTTTAGTGTGTAAGTCATGATTTAGTTACGGAATCGAATAGATCATTGGTTCAACTGCTTAGATCGAACAATTTTTTACCACGTCAATAGTATTTGGTTACAACTTACAAGGTGATTGAAGAAAAACCAGACCCAAAATCATAAATGGATGACAGTGCAAACGGTTCAACCATCTGGATTGAAAAAGCTACTGGATCGATAGAGATATTTGGCGAATGGAGGTATATAAGTGCAAACATTCCAATCCTCGTTTGTGAATATTGGAATATGAAATAAATAATATATAAATACATTTATAACTGAAAGGGTTTATTTAACTAATTAAACCCAAGTAATTTAGATAAACATGATACATAGAAGGAGAAATTCTTGTATGACAATCACAATTCACAGCTTTGGATGGGGAGCCGATGGTGTAGAAATGTTGAATTGATGGACAGAAAGGTGGCCCTTCTCCTGTAGGCTCTTAACGGTGTCATAGACACCTTGTTTCACTGGCGTGAACTTAATTCCCATTTCTTTTAGCTTCTGGTTTGAGAACTTGTATGGTTTAACCCTAGGATTTGTAGCATCTGAACACCTGCAATTAAAATAAAAATGTTAGGAAAAAAAAAACAAGGAAATATGTATACATGAATCAGAAATTGAAACTGAAAATCCATATAAATTGAAAATAATTAAGAAAAAAAGTATAAAATTAATTGAATTTACCTGACAAGTAAAATGGCTAGCTAAAATGTAGAAGAGAAGAATGAGATTGGTTAATTGTTAGAATGATTTTCACACCACCATAAGCCAATAAATGAGCAAACCCATTTTACTGCAATGTTGTACCACGAAATCAAAGCCTTCAATTAATGTATTGTTGCTATGGCTTCATATGAGATCATGATGGAATTATAACAATACATCAAAGGCTATGATTTGACACCACCATCTCACCGTGAGATCCGGATTAGAAGAACAGATGATAGATATAAAAGAAAGGGAATTTGTCTAAAATTCACCATGAATTTTCAGCATTTTTCTTAAATTCATCACAATTTTTCAAAATGTTTAAAACTCACTATGTCAATAAATTTTTATTTTCTAAAACTTACTTTTAATTAATGCATGCATTGTTAATGCTTCTTAAAAGTGGTGTCCATATCAGCATAAATAAAACTTTTCATGACCAAATTACCCTTGAATGGCGAGTTAGAGGAAAAGGGTCTTTTTCAGTTTTCAATTTTCTTTTATTTTTTGCTTTTTTAGTGTTTTGTTATAATTTCCAATGTTTTTATAATTTCTATGTTTTTGACATTTTTCTATTTTATGCAATCTATAAAATTTCCTGTATTTTTTGTTATTTATTTGAAATTTCTGTGTTCTATAATTTTTGGTGTTTTTTCTACAATTTTTATTTTCTGAATTTGTTTTTCAATTTCTATAGTTTCTATAGTTCGAAAATAATTTATTATTTTGTTTGCAATTTCTATATTTTTTACATTTTTTTGTAATTTCTGCGTTTTTATGTGTTTTATATTTGAAAATATTTTTTGAACTTTTCCTTTTTTTATGTATAAATATTAATATATGTATATATTTTATATTTTTGTATGAGAGTTAAAACGGTAATATACTAACACCCGTTAATGTGTTTAACGTCAAATTAGTGACATGGTGAGTTTTAGACATTTTGAAAAGTTGTGGTGAGTGTAAGAGAAATACTGAAAACTCATGGTGAGTTTTACAATTATAAATCATGCCTTATATTGTTCATCTTCTTTCTCCCATCATCATCTCTTTGAGTCCTGGTTTTTTATTATATTGGGCTTTGAAATTTATTGGATTATGATCATCTCCATGTTTCTTTTCCTAATTTTGGTAGTGACAAGGAAAGAAGCAAAAAATACAAAATATGAGACCCACCTAATATTAAGGTCATGTCTAGACAGAAAGTCCCACTCAACAACCAAATTATGCATGACCATTCCAATTTATGCAGCTCAATGTTTTAAAAAACAACCCAGAGGCTGAATCGTTTTTGCCTCTGAGTCACGGGTCATTGGTTCAACTGGTCGGGTCGAACGGTTCAGACCATACCACACACACACACACACATATATATATATATATATATATATATATATATATATATATATATATATATATATATATATATATTTACATACATATATGTGTGTATAAATATATATTTTATTAATAAATAATGTATAAATATGTTTTAGATATATTATATGTATTATTTTATATTTAATTTTTGTTTTTAATTCAGTTATTTAATTTTTATTTATAAAAATATTAAAAATTGCATTTCAGGCCAAAAAAGGATTTTTTTTTTGCAAAAATAGCAGGGTAAGGCACCTACAACGCCTTGGGACACATAGATCTTGAAAAGTTACCCAAAATAAAAAAGAAACACCCCGATCAGATATCGAAGTGCAAAAGTTATGGCCTCCGAAAGTTTGTATACATTGAGTATTATGACCCTGTCACTAGGTCGAACGGATCAACGGTCGAATTGACTGGGTTGAATGGTTCTTGACCAAGTCAACAGTTTTTGATTGTTTGGTGGGTCTTGACTGAATTGGACTCAAAATCCTAACTAGGTAACAATTCAAATAGTTTGACCGATTGGGTCAACGGAGAATTGAAAACATTGATACAGCTAGACTTGGCAATTGGGTTGGGTGGGTCGGGTTCCAGTTGGGTCAAGACACTTCGGGTTAATTTGAGGTCAGGTTGGGTTATCAAATGCTAGACCCTAACCCTAAATGTTCAGGTGAGGGTTGACCCATGGGTCAATTTGGGTCATCCAAAAAATAATTGAAATTTAAAAAATTAAAGAAAAACTACATGAAAATGCCAAAATTAAAGGAGTTAACCTTAAAATTCCAAATATAAAATAAAGAAAAACTTGAACACTAAACACTTAACAATTTAAAGAGTAAACAATAAAGAGTAATGACTAAATAGGAAAAAATTAAAGAGGGGAAACTTCTAACAATACATAAATAGTTCCAATTAGACTTGACAATCAGGTTATCGGGTTGACCCATGACCCAACCCAAACCAACCCATTTTTTTCTTGAGTTGGATCGGATCATTCTCACATTCAGGTAATTAAATATGAGACCTTAACCCTGTTTTGAATCTACTTTGCGGGACGGGTCAACTTTCTGCCAGGTCTAGATACAGCTATACCCAGATTCAGTCCACCCCAATGACTAGACAAAAATGTCCCGACACAAGACCAATCCAAATAATACGGCTGCCAATGGATCGAATCATATATACAGTTAATTGGAAAAACCATGGCCTATTGAGCATTCTGGTTTTTAGTCCGGTCTAAGTTTTACAATATTGATTTAAAACTAAAAAAAAAAAAAAATCAGATCCAATAAGGATAGATACATAATTGATCCAAGGATCAAATTCGAATCAATTGGCAAGGATACCATTTACGGCGCCCTACGTCCAACAGAAGCAAGGACACCTTCTAGCTAGTGTGGAATTAAGTGTAGAGATGTAGCAGTATTAGTATTAGTGCAGTGACTTACTTGGTTGGGATGGGATAGTGAGGGAAGAAGTCTTTCAGTATTTGAACAATATCTCTGCGATGGAGCACAGATTCAATGCAGAGGTAGCGTCCTGTTGCTGAGGGTGTCTCGTAGACGAGTATGTGAGCCAAGGCAACGTCCCTGACATGGACGTAACCCTGTACAGCATTGATACAAGTCTTGTTAACGCCATTAAGGAACTTGAGTATGTGACTAATGCTTGCATTCACAGTGGGTTGAAGCAATGGGCCTATCACCAATGAAGGGATCACAGACACCATGTCCAACCCTCTTTCCTTCGCCATCTGCCATGCCATCTGCTCAACCACCACCTTCCCATAACAATACCAGTCCTGTTTCCCAAAGCATTATACATTTAATTGTATTATTCTAACAATTAAGTTTTAATCTTTTTAGCTTCTGCCTTCTAGGGAGGGAAAAGTTGTGGTAATATCATCAATCAGTGGTGTCAATATTATGACTGGATTTGATTTTCAATCCAATCCAATCTAATAACGGACCATTATAGATGGATCAGATCCAATCCAATCCAATCCAATCTGATGAATATTTTGGACTATTTTAGACCAGTCCAGTTGAATGTTTGGACTGTCCGATGATCTATTCAATTTGGTTTTAATTTAAATTTTTTCCAATCCAAACTTCATCCATACACCTGTATCCTTATCTTCTACCAATTGATTGGATATTAGTTCAATCTGACCCAATTCAATATAAATCCATGTTTTTAAAACTGACCCGGAGATCGAATTGGTCAGGGGTCCGGTTATTGGGTTGAATGGTCAGCCCGTTTTAATAAAAATAAATAAATAATAAAAATGGTCAAAACTGTTCAAATGGTTTGAACAGTTAACCGCCCGGATCAGCGGTTTGCTGACCAAAATCAATGTTTTTTGGAGAAAATCCGGTTTTGGGGAAAAACAGAACCGGTCACCTGACCAGTTCCCGGTTTTTTTGGTCCGATCATTCGGTCCGGTCCGATTTTGAAAACCATGTACAAATTTACTATGGATAGACTAGGTCCAATTCAACATTTCTTATTGGTCTGTCCCAAGGTTCAAAGTATTAGAAAGAGAATTTATAGAGATGTACTGGAGAAAAATTAAGATATGTATGGGTGCTTTATAAATACTTCAATAAATCATAAAAGTACATCAATAAGATTAAATATAAGGTCACAATGAGGTTACATACATTAAATTAATATATTTTAACGGGTTTGTAAAGAAATATATCATACTCAATTATAATTTTTATTAAAAAAACCTTATGCTTAACTATAATTTATAAATTATAACTCTTAAGTTTTAAGGAATGGGAAAAGTCCAACTATCCTATATAATTAATCATAAAATATGCATTATCACAACTTCTAAGTGAAAATATAATTAATATTTTTTTCTTATTTAAATAATTACAATATATTTTTTAATTCTAAATAATACAAAAAACAAAAAGTAAATAAAATATTGTTCAATATATTAATAATAATTATTAAAGAAAAAATTTTAATTACTTTATGGATACGATAGATCATTCATAGATCTACAATATATCCAGTCCTTATGATTAGATCATAAAAATATAAATAATTATTATTTATTTTTTAATTCTTAGATATAAAAAATTAAAATAATTATTGAAGAAGAAATTACAATTTCTCTATGGATGTGACATTCATAGATCTACAATATATATATCTTTATGGAAAAATTACAAGAAAATGTAAATAATTATTTTTTCCGTTTTCTGTCTGTACTTTTTCGTAGCATATGGAACGATACACTACTGATATGCTCCCAATACATCACTGATACGACTGATATACCACCAATATGGGTAGAATACGGTGGAAAAAAAAAAAAAAGATGCCACCTATTTCCCACCATATCCCGTATCAAACCTTCAAAGATACGAGACAGGACTGGCCCGTCGGGCTACCCTGCCAATTAACAGGTGTAAGTCCAACCCAAAACTGCACCTTAATTGACAGTACCCCTAGCATCAAGCATCAACTGACCTTAACCCTCTTGCAGTAATCGAGATCACTCCAGCATGTCTCGTCCACGACCACGTCTGGGCCCCGATTAGGGTTCATATGAACTGCTCCGATCGTAGAGGTGAAGATGATACGCCTAACTCCGGCTTCGGCTGCTGCATGCATTACGTTCTTTGTTCCAGCCACGGCCGGTGCCAAAACTTTTTCCTTTGATTCAGATTCACACACGCAAGAACAAGAATAATGAAGAAACCATGCGTGTCATCAATTAATGGACAAACCAGCTAATTACTAACAGCAACGTAACGATAGAAATTATCAGAGAAGAAGAACTCAAGTACTGGATCTGGTGTGACAGGACAGGCGGTGTGGAAAACTCCATGGCAACCTCTGAATGCCCGGCGAAGGCTATCGTAGTCGACAATATCGGCTTTGCAAAGAATTAATCGCTCTTTAGCTCCTTGAAGCTCCATTAAATGATAATTCTTAGCATCATCTATATATAACAAATACATACAATATTAATTATGGAACAAATTAAAAGAAAGAAGTTCAATAATTCTCTGTTAATTAAACTAATTATTAATTAGGGAGAAGTACAAATCAGCCCAGCTCAGAATTTATTAGGCCCAAAGTTCAGGGGAATGCATCCTGACCGTGAATTGATGCCAAATTCACGGGCAGGATGTGGTTTATCAGGCTAGTTGTAGTGGGGCTGGAATTATAACAAGTAAATAAAGAAATGAAGAAATAACAAGTAAAGGAGTAGTGATGGGATCTTATTTAATTACCGGGGTTCCTTACTGTTCCTTTAACAGTGTAACCTTTCTCTAGCAGAAGCTTGACAAACCATGAAGCTATATGAAACCTCCAGCACCCGTCACGCAGACAATTTTACCCGGAACTGACAGAGCTGCTGCTTCCGTTGTCATTCTACCTCTCTCTCTCTCTGTCTCTGCCCTTTTAATTTGAACTATACTAGCTCGCAGCTAGCTTAGCTATCTCAGTGGTGATACAGATATATACCCAACTACTCTATTTATGCTTGTACTATGGCTAGCTATTAGTCACAACACCCACAAGCCAATTGCCATTTCATTCAATATATATACAATTATTAATGTTTATGAAGCTCGAAGTCTGTGGGCGGGCGTGGACTTTCAATAATAAATGAAGGGTTTCTACTAGATACGGGCAACTTATTGTCCTTAAAATCATTAAAAAATAATATTTTTATATAATAATTAAAATAAGATAATTTTTTTGAAAAAATATAAAAAAAGGGCACTGTCATTCGTCTTCCTCCTCAATATTCGTGGTAGGTTAAGGTTGCCGACGACAATTATGCCCACGGTGCAACCAATATAACAGCAAATCCCTTCTATACCTTGCCGGAGATTGCCAAACAAGCCAAAGACTCGAATGTGGCTGCCGGTTTACTTTCTGAGATCGGAGATATATATAGACACGAGAGGTCGACCTAGGATACTCCGTCTTTTCTAAGCTTATTAGGTTGATTGAAACAAATAACCAATCGGTGTAGTTACATAGTGTTACTCCCTCACTTCCTTATCAAAAACCAACAAGTAGAGCTCTACGGCCATGGCAGACGAGACAATGGAAACCCGAGACAATGGCAGACTGGCCATACTAGAGCTCGCCAACATGATCAAGAGTCCCAATGTCCCTCAACGCCATCATCCACCTCAAGGTCCCCGATGCCATCTTGTTACGGTTTGACACAGGCTTAGCCTTGCCTACGCTTGGCAGGCTTACGTTAGGGACATCACCGTCATTTTCGCCGGTAAGATATTTGGGAGAATTGATATTATCTTCAGGCAGACCACCAAAAGTTTAATGTACTCTTTGAGGAGGGGTAGTCAACCTCCTTGGGTGCCTAACCTTGGCACTCCTAGACCATCATCCCCTTGCGGGGCGGCCCTGGTTAATAGCTAGCATGACTACTAGGGTTCCTCATGGGCGCACACATGCTCATGGGGACAGTGTTGGACCGGCACTGCGCTACCGACACTCAAGGGAGGCTTGGCATGCGGGCCTGGCTCAAGCATGACCTTTCACCACGCCAGTCCCTTGCCCAAGCTGAGTGAGCTACCCCGTTGCCTCTAGCGCACGAGTGTGTTCCGGCCCAAGCGGTTGCCTATCATCATGGCACATAGGTGCCTATCATCATCGGCATACAGGAGACCCTTCACATCGGTGCCAAGTCACCTCCTCGGCGCCCAGTCGCCTTGCATTATGGTTGTCCCCCTTTAGCACGTAAGCGGCGCCTCCCATGGACCGGTTTGAGCCAACCGAGTGCCCCAGCCATTGGACTTGAGGTCATGATCTAATGCTACTGACCTTGGTGGAGTCATCTCATCGGGTAACTCCTAGCCTCTAAGCGCATTAAGGCTTGTCCTGGACAACCTTGGCCTGGACGTCGCACGGGTTTCTTCCGCTGTAGAACTACCCTCGTGACAATCTGGCAAGGTGGTTCCAACGTCCCTCTCTCCGCCTCCGAGATCTTAGCATATGTCCTCCCAATCAGCGATCCCGAAAACTTCCAGCACATCCTCCAAATGCTCAGCAGCTATGGCATCTTCTCGGAGCACATAGTCACCAACAGGGAGGGTCTATTCTATGTTGCGTACATTCTGAAGCACCACCAAGACGCACTAGTGAAGGCATGGCCTATCCTGCACGAGGCAGTGGTGGACCTAGAAGAGGAGCTGCTCGTGAAGTCGAATGGCGAACCGGTGCGCTCGTACTACGGAGACAAGCTAGAGATGAACGAGCTAATGCAAAAGGCCATATCGGGAGTATCCGTGTCATTCATGAAGACAATATTGAAGGGCTATGATGGATTCAAAAGGGTGGAGCGCCTGCTTGCAAATGATACTACAAAAGTATCCCCATATCCAAAAAGGTGTAGAAGGGATTTATAGTTATAACTTTTTGAGACTTAGAAAGCATTTCTAGTTATTACTTGGCTGGAATCTTATGATCCATTGGCATGTATACAGAGCAGAGGAGGAAAAGGAACAACAGTGCCCTTTCTTGATATTAAGCCACTTCCATCTATCATTCCTGTCATTGATTATGACACTGTACCTACATACACTGTTATTGATTATCACACGTATCCACTCAAACCTTTCATCTATGAGTCTCCATCACTACCTCTTTTAACAACTCTTCACAACAATAATGAAGAATTAATTGTTGTAAATTTATAATCCTTTCGTGCACGTTTTGTTTCTAAATTTAAAAATGACAACCCAGACCCGGCCATTTTCTTTTCTCTTTGTCCACAGCTAGAATCTCTCTCTCACTCTCACGAATCACTATATCTCTTCCCGATCCCCATACACCATACACCAAATCTATGTTCGAAAACTATACACTTACTCTAATTAGAAAAATAAAAGGAAAGTAGCAGAAATTTATTATTGCATAGACCCAGGAAACCCAGATGCCCTTTTGTTCTTTTATTGGAAAGTTTTCCATGGGGACAAACGAACGCTGAAACACAAACTAAACTCGAAACTGAAACTCATAGTTGACGAGGAGGGTTCAAAGATTAAAGTTGCCGGATAAAACGGGGCGATGACTAAGAACCCTCGACATAGATTAACGATACACAGAGAGAGAGAGAGAAGGGTTTCACAATCTAGCTCATATTTAGGTTGGGGTCGAACATGGTTTTAAATCAGAACCCTGACCGAAATTAAATTTCTTTTCGTTGGGAAAACAAACCCCTCCTCTTACTCTTGCCTGGGATTGGGAGGCTGAAGAAGAAGAAGAAGTAGAAAATGATAATGATGTTGAGCTATGAACAAGGCGAAACCAATCATGTTTATTTGGTTTTTTTAATCTGCATAGAGTTGCTTCAAAGACAAGTAATTTAAATAATTCAATTGAACCAAAGATCAAATCCATATAGGTTACTTTTCTCTAAATCATCCATCTAAAACTAACCCCTCTAGCTTCCTTCTTTCTGCTTCCAATTAATCTGGTTTTATCATTTGTGGGGGTTTTTCTCTCAGGAGTTAAACTACATAGAAATTAAGAAGAATGTCTAAAATCGGTGGAGAATGGAGGCGGTGGAAAATGTAGTCGGTGGGAACTGTGAAGGACGATATACATTTACACATTATTTACATAGTAAATGAAAAAAGACAATATATACTGCATAGCATTCCCACAACCTCATTTGCTATTAGGGGTGGATTCTAACCGAGTCGAGATGAATAGTACGAGGTTTGAGATTCGCACGATTCATTGATAATCATGTATGGATACCATAATGTCAACAGTCCAAATGCCATGTCGCCCAAAACTAACACCCTTCCTGTTTTAATATATATAATAAATATTATAATGAAAAACAAAGGGACTGTTTGGCAAGTCTATACATCTTTCAACACTCTAATAGACAAAGAGACATACTGAGGTCTTGTCTGGTTCGCATCATGATCTATTGGATTGTTATAAATAGTTGGGAAGGCTATCTTCAGTGCAAAAAGATTAAAAAGCTTCATTTAAAGTTTCCTTGGCTTTTTTCTTCGGGTCGTTCAGTCTATGCCAGACCAAATGAACGAAGAAAAAAATTTTTAGTCTGTTGAGCTAATTCCTCCTGGAAAGACATGCCAAAGATCACAAAATCTAAAACACACACACAAAAAAAAAATCTCAACAACAATAAACTTTAACACGAACCTTTGGAGAGAGGGAGAGAGATAAATGGAAATTATTAGAAAAAGAGAAAATCATGATTCCAAAAAGATATGATATCAAAAAGGCTTTGACCAATCACACCCTGTGATTTTTGTGAAAGCTCAACTATTTGTTACTATGATTTAAAATTTTGATATGATATATTTATATTAGAAATATCATATCTTTGAAAAATAAATACAGGATATGCATGGAAATCAGCTGTCTCGTCTTTTTTCATGCATATCGGACCCATATCAGGGTGTATCAGACTTGTATCGGGGGTGTATCAAGGCGTATCGAGAGCATATCGAGGGTGCACTAGGGCATATTGGTAGCGTATTGACGAAAAAGATACAACCAAAAACTGAAAAAAAAAAGAATAAAGGGGGAAATCAAGCTTCTTTTCCTTAAAATGAGCATTCTTTCACCCTCAAATGACTCTAAAACTACAAACCTCATTCTTAGAGTGCTAGATTTGCAAAAAATTGCAAGAAACAAGTGTGAATCGTTAATTTTTTTTTTGAATATTTTTCAAATTTAAAAAAAATGTGACAAAAATAGGTAAGTTTTTTAAATTTTTTATAATATCTTGTGATTTTTTTTTCTTGAATGTTTAAATTTATGTTAATCTAAATTTCTTGCATTCAAAATCACACTTTTTTTTGTGCTATCAATAGATTTATGAAAATTTCATGAAGATATTTGGGGAAAATATAAATTAACAAAAAGTTTGAAAATGTGATTTTTTTCTTTGCCTATAAAGACTAAATATGTTTTAGATCTATGGATTTATCTATCATATCCACAGAGCAATTGAAATTTCTTCTTTAATATTTTTTTAATTTTTTTATATTTTTAGAATTAAAAAATAAATAATAATTAGTTATATTTTATCATTTGATCATAAAAATTTAATATATTATAATTTTATGGATGATCTATCATATCCATAGACCAATTGAAATTTTGTCTTTAATAATTATTCTTTTTATTTTTAAAATTAAATAATATATAATTAATTAATTATATTTTATCATTTAATCACAATGATTGAATATATTACAATTGTATGGATCATCTATCATATCCGCAAAGCAATTGAAATTTCTTCTTTAATAACTATTTTTTGAATATATTATATAATATTTATTTATTTTTATAATTTTTGGAAATAAATAATAAATAATTATTAATTATATTTTCACTTAAAAGTTGTGCCAATGCATGTTTTATGGTTGGATAGGAGAGTTGGGTTTTCCCATTCCATAAAATATTACACTTAAGAATTGTAATTTTATAAATTATAGTTAAGAATGGAATTTTTAATGAAATTATAATTGACTACAATATATTTCTTAATAAAACCATTAAAATATATTAATTTAATGTATATACACCTCATTGAGGTCTTATATTTAGTGTTATTGATGCATTTTTATGATTTATTAAAGTATTTATTGTGTTTTCAAGTGTATCTTAGTTTTTTTCCGATATGCATGTGTATCCAAGGCATATCCTGATACGTCTCTTAAAATTATCTTTCTGATACACTTGATGTTTCCGATACTTTGAACCTTGACTGTTACTACTTTATCTCATCACTGCTAACCCTTGGAAAAATTTTCACAAACAAATAAAAAACATGAGTGGAGACGTCTTGTGTCATGAATCAATAGGGGGATAGAGGATCTAACGCCATTTCATCCTCCAACATGTTAGGATGGGACGCCATTTAATTTATGACATTTGATTTATTAACATATAAATAATTTAATGATTTACTATCATTTTAATTAAGGTAATATTGTTAAAAATAAAAGGGAAAATTCCCGATTAGTACCCTGTACTTTGGGCCTAATGCCACTTTGGTACCTGAACTTTAAAATGCAACAATTCAGTACCCGAACTTTCAAAATGTGTCAATCTAGTACCTGTCATTAACCAATCTGTTAACCAGCCATTAAGTGACATTTGAAAAGACATAAATGCCCTTTGAATTTCATCTAATTTTCTTTATTAACCATCCATATGTTGATAAAAATTTAACATTCTCAAATCAGTGCCTCTTCTATTTAAGAAAGTTGGGGTTATATCTCAGTGGGCATTCTGATGACCCCAACTTTCTTAAATAGAAGAGACAAGAATTTGGGACTGTTCATTTTTTGTCAACATTTGGATGGTTGATAAAGAGAATTAGATGACACTTGAAGACTTGAAGACTGTTTGTATCTTTTCGAATGACACTTAACGGCTGATTAATGGCAAATACTAGACCCAGATTATTAATTAGGACGGGACTGGATACCCTTTCACAAACCAAACCTGACCTATTAATAGCCTTAATGCTGTCATTTGTCTATCCAAAATACTAAAACTTTTAATAACAAAACAGACATGGCCTTGCCTTTGTAGTGTGGATTGGACCATTTCATCTTTTGTTAAGGCTACGTTTGGTTGTAGTACAAATATTGGCAGGATGCAAAAGAGGGATTAAAAGTATTAGGGGGATCGAGGGCCAATTAGGAGAGCTTTTACACGGGGATTTTGGCTTTGCAAGGTGGGCTCAACACACACATATAGCCTATAAATAATGCTAGATGAAAAACCCTGAAAACCTACATTTATTGCCTTTAGTGAACATTCGTTTTAAAGTAATTAAATGGGGGCAAGTAAGTTGGTTGGTCACAGAGAAATTAAAGAAACCTACATTTTGGTATCAGTGGATCCTATGGAAAATAACGATTATCGAGCGGCTGATTTACCTGAATAAGTACTATGCTTCCGAGACTTGGGAAAATCACTTTCCCACCCATGCAAAAATTTACTAACATATGGACAATATTATTCTTTTAATCATGACATTTTACGAATAAAACGGTCATTGTATAATTTTACTTGGAAAACAAAATAACACTAATAAGTGCATTTATCCAAGCAAGTATTTTTCAGAAAATATTTGTTCAAGTAGATGCATTTACCCAAATAAATGATTTATCATTTAATGAATAAGACCTTAGTGAAAGTAAGAAAAAGAAAGACTTCCCATGAAACTTCTTTTAGTGGCTTATCCAAAACAACTCAATGAAAATTTAACGGCTCTTAGTTGTAACAATTACTAGTATGTTATCCATAACATGGAACTTAGGGGTGGCAAATTTTCACCCAATCCACCCACTATCTGACCTGCCCATTTACTTGGCGGATTGTGTGATCAACCCATCACCCAACCCGCTCATTTAAATAGGTTGGGTTGGGGATAACCATTGGGCTAACCGTTATAGACATAAGTATTAACTGTTTAGCCTTTTTTCTATTTTCTTCATTTGAATTAAATGATTTATAATTAATGCATTAATTTTCTATCAATTATTAACTAAATTTAGTTTTGTCTTGAATCAACACATTTCATCCAACATAAATCCAAATCAATTTGACCCAAGTTCAGACCAGTTCAACGTGGTCTGACCCGATTCAGCATATACCGATCCGAGTCGACCTGAATCCGAAATAGACCCCGGGTGGGATGGTTCAATATCGCTTGCTCTGCCCAGTTTGTGTCATTCGGTCCAACTGGTATTCACACAGCCTGACCCGACCCATATCCGAGATAGACCTCGGGCGTGATGGTTCGGTATTGCTTGCTCTGCTAAGTTTGGGTTGTCCTGTCCAACCATTATTCACACAGCCCGGCCCCACCTGGCACAACCCTATTCGGGTCGACCCGAATCCGAAATAGACCCCATGCGGGATGGTTCGGTACCGCTTGCTCTGCCCGGTTTGGGTCGTCCAGTCCAGCCAGTATTCACACAACTCAACCCGACCCGGTACATGCGATATGGGTTGACTCAAATTCAAAATTGTTTCGGGGTAGGATGGTTCAATGTTTGTGTGCTTTGCCCGATCTGGACCATCCGACCGACCAATTTCCACATAACCCGACCGACCCAATTTACTTACGTTGACCCTCTTCGAGTCAGTCGGTTCAGTCCCAAACCCGTGCACAAACCTGATATGGTTCAATCCAAGCCAATCCACCATTGACTAAATCGATCTGGTCCGGATTAGCCGGACTGACCTAGATTTAAACGGTTCAACCACCCTTGATGTGATTAGCTCAAATATAATCCAATTAGATAGTTCAAATTGGTCTAAGGTTTGAACCTACGTGGTTCAGTCAAACCCAAAATCCGAACATAGTCAAATGGTTTCACCGTTTGTGTAAAAATAACATGTATGTAATGTGATTTAAACTTTCACCACTTGTGTAAATAGTAACTATAATTACCACCAAGCTATGACCAACTTATTTGTTAAGAGAGAGTATTTTTTAAGTCCATAAATATAAGATTAATGGGTTTGGGCGGGTTGGATTGGGTTAGAGCGGGTTTGGGTTGAACCCAACCCATTTAATTTTATATAACTGGGTCATAAATGGATTGACAGGTTAGATGGATTGGGTTGAGCTTCAACCCAAACCAAACCCAATCCAACCCAACCCGCCCAATTGCCACCACTAATGAAACCTACCTAGAACAGTATGCTAACACGTAACTGGTGTGGAGAATTAGGCTCTATTTGGTTGCAGTGGGAATTGCATTTGCATTGGTATAAATGGATAGGAGTACAAATGGATTGTGTAAATCCTAGATTACTTGTGATTCAGATTTGACATTTTTTTCTTTGTTTGTAAGAATTTAAATGGAAAGTAAAATGATATGGTCCCCAATTCATATAAAGAGAAATGAGGCCAGAATGGGTTATTTGTTTGGGGGGAGTATGGTAGGATGCAAATTGATGTGATTCCCATTTTATATGATAGAATTAAGACTAGGAGGGAGTGATGTAAATTTTGCATTAATTTTTCAGGTGTAAAATTCACACAGTTAATGGATGCAAATGAGACAAAAAAAAAGCAAATTTTGCATCAGAATGCTAATCATAGTGACAAACAAATAAATGCAAAACTAAACTAGATATAAAATCCAGTTCAGATATGCATATATATTTGCGTTTACACCGCAACCAAACATAGCCTATCAGACAAATAACTTTCATCCTAATTTCTGTATCTATCACATAAGGTGGGGAGGACCACATTTTTTACTTCTCACAAACAATCATGGCAAAGCCATATCTAAAGCAAAACCAAACCAAATTTTGTAGCATTCCCCAACATTTACATTAGTGAAAATGGAATTTCCATTGCAAATAGAGCCCTTTGCAGCAAGGATATAAAACCGACCCGGAAACGGAAGCATTCTGATCATTGATTTTCGGGTCAGCAGTTCGACCATCCAGGTCAAACGGTTCAAGCAATTTAGTCTTTTATTAAGAGAAAGAGACATATCTGTCTTTGGCATTCAGTTGAAAAAGAAAGAAACAAAAGAAGGAAAGATTTAAAATCATTCTTCAATCTCCTCTGCCTCCTTTGTTAAACTGTGAACTGCTGTTTGAGTCAAACGGGTTGCCAGTTTGACCGTCTGAGTCAATTGTTCTTTGATCAAATCAACGGTTTCTAACCCGGGAGCGGGTTAAGGATGAAATAGAACCAATTGCCTGGATGATTTCTGATCCGAATGGTCTGACTGTCCAAATCAACAACGGTTTGAAAACACTGCTTTACAGTACAAATCTGAATTAATTGGATACAAATTTGACACAGCAATTTTGCATCTATTTGTTTATTATTATAATTTGTACTTCTACCTAATACGAAATTTCTGCTTCTTGTCTCATTTGCACCAGCTCACAATCACAACAATGTGTCGATTAAACTATTGTATGAAGAAAGCATTAAGAACCTACTTACCTAGAGGAACTTTTTACAAGTGATGTAAAAGTATAAACCCCTTCCTTTTTTGGCAGGAAGTTTTACAACTCAGAGATCTAAAAGTATAAACCCTTTCGCATGGCTAAGTCCCATTTACTTTTCGAAAGGGGTACGTTTGAAAATGAAGTTGGAGGAATGGTTTCTTGTCATTTGAAAGAGGAAAGGATAAGGCCGGCCACCACAAGATTTGTGGTTCAAGACTTTGAAATAGAGGTGTGTGATATGAAGCAAAATTAAATGTCTCGTGTCGAAGTCCTTTGTATATTATCTTTTAATCCCAAATTTTACACCAAATAGAGGGGTGACCATATTAAAATTTTATTAATCCTTATCAACAAAATGAAAGAAAATTACAGAAGATGGCTTAACCCGCCTTGCCTCAAATCCGAACAAAACAAAAGAAGAAACCCACTTAGAGTGGAAATTTTAACCCTAACCCATTTGATTCATCCATTTGAAATCCACCCATACCTAGTTACCTACCCATTCTAATAGTGGGTCAGTATGGATTTGAGTCACCCATTTGGGTGAAGGGATAATTGTTAGGGTGGGTTGGGTCGAAATCTCACAGCATGTCCTGGCCACATATTGGGAACACCTCTCGTAGTTAGGATGTGGCTTTGAAGTCGGTGTGAGGCACACTCTGAAGAGCAGATCCCAATTCCGTAATCACCAACTCATCCTATGTCTCATCATTTAGGGTAGAACCTTGAACATTACAGAGATGCTTTTCTATAACTCCACCTATTTGTAATTGCAGAGAAGAGAAAAGCTTCGAAGCGTATGTCCAGATCTTCTTCCTCCTCTTTAACTCCTTATTCTTCTCATTACCAATCAATCTCGATTTTGGTGTGTCCTACTCTTCCTACTACTCCTTTATTCCCTCATCTTCTTATTCTTCTCATTGCTGGTAACTTGAGAATAGGATAGGGGTTCATGTGTAAGTCGGTCAAAGATACCCAAAAACCCGTGGTCTGATCCAATTCGGGTTTGACATCATCTGATCCGATTAAAATCCAAATTCAATTATATTATAATATTTATTGATTTTAATATATATATTTTATATAATTATATTTAAAATTATAAAAAATATATTTTTATATATGAATTTATATATAATAAATTTATTGCCTATATTTCATTAATTTATTATACATAAAGTTGAAAAGAAATTAAATTTTTATTTTTTTTTTTTGTATTTTAAAAATTGAAGTAGAGCTAGATTAAATGTAAATCCGATCTGAATATGTTAGGATTTTAATTCAAATTTGAGGTCTTCAAATTGAATCGAATCTTGAATCAGATTTGGATGCAAATTTTCAATAATTGGATTGCATTCAAATTTGGCAAGATTTGGTATTCACCAATTTGGGAGCATCCAATAGAGGGCGAGGTAGAAGTAAGAGCAACGGGGTTATTGACACTCAACACTCAAATGGTTTGATTTAGATGGCATTGGGCCACAGAGATGGCCGGAAATAGAAACTACAACGGCGGCGTTGGTGGTATCTACTTGGCCGAAAGCCTATCTACTTCTCAATTTTTCCATGGAAAACTCTGCAAATATTATGCACTTTTATGAATTTTCTACAATTTCTATCAAAATTTTATTGTTTTTTTTTTTTGAGATTTTTGCAAGAATTCACTTGCACAAGAGTTATGGGCCTAAAGCCCCATTTATATTTGTTCATTTGATTGAACGTTGGTCCATGTAACCAGCCCCAATGTTTCTTCGCTTAGTCCAATCTCTCCTAGTTGGGACAAATTTTCTAAGGTGTGGGTTTCCTCCTAAGAGATTACCACTAACCCTTGACTAACCTCTATTGATTTGGCAAGAGTTTAGTCAACTCTGTTTCTCCATATGATTGAATTGAAACACATACATATTAATATAAAAATCTATTTATTTTAAATATAAGAAAATAGAAAATATTAAAACCAAACTATAATTCTCTACTAAGTACTAACAATAGTCATATTAAGTAACAGTACAAGAATGCAGCTGCGTGATTAAGTAACAGTACTAATTCAATAATCTCTATATATACAAGTTTCTTGGCAAGTAAAAATCATGTACGCACTCATGAACGTATAAGCATTCAGTCATATGTAAAAATTATCTTCCTATGAATTTAATATACAAGTATGAAAAATATTCCAAATATGTGGATAGATATTGTGTTCTCAGAGAATATGTACATGATTTTTGCTTTCAGGAGATCTATGTTCCCCTACTTGACCCATTAGAAAACACTTTTGTCCATTTTTGCAAAGAAATATGTACACATAATACATAAATAAATATGTATGTATTAACGGTTTAATGTGATGCGAACCATTAGTACACAATGAGCTACATCAGGTTCATATATTTTAGAAAGTTAGGTGGGCCTGATTGAGTTGAATCCGGTTTGGGCCTGATTGCAGGGTTCAAAGATAGGCCACTGGAAGCCTCAAGGCACTCAACCAAATCAAAAGCTAAAAGAAAAGAAAAATCTTGTGCAAAGCTCGACGTTGATTGGGTTTGGGTCATGCTCAGATTGTGTCTACCCAGATCGCAATCCTAATTTGGTGTAGGTAGTGGTTATCCATTATTGTTTATTACTATTAGAGAATAGAAATCTATTTACAACCTCACTTAACAGTTTAAGCATTTAGATTGAACGGTTCTTCTATTTGACCCATTATTATCAATGCTCATGCTTCAAGCCCGATAGGCTTATAAAGGGCATATAAGGAACTTAGGCCCCGTTTGATTGGTGGGAATAGGGGTCTGAAACTGGAATCGGAATGGATTATTTCCATTCCAATTATTTAGTTGAAAAGAATCATAATCCCATTCTCATTCTTACTGGAATGGCATTCTCCCATTTGAGGGAATGACTATTCTTTGCCCCTCTTTTTGAAATGAAATTTCATTCTTGTTGATTTCAATTCTCATCTTCATTCTTGTTTGAACCAAACAGACTATGGGAATATGTCATTCTGATTCAAATTCAGATTCAGATTTTGACTGCCAACTAAACGGACCCTTATATCAAGGGATGTCAGTGGCTCAGGTTAAGCGATAAACCCACATTGACCCAAACCTTATTGGGTTAGGGTTGGTTGGCTATGTATTGGATTGAGGTAAACCGGTGCTAAACCTGACGCATTGACATTGCTGCATAGCCTGCATTGAAATATCTGTAAATATAAACTTAGATGGGTTGGGTATGATATCCTGGGCCGATGAGTAAGCTTCCTTACTCATGGTTTTTAAAACCGAACCGATCAGGGGTCCGGTTATCGGTTTGAATGGTTCAACTGTTCGACCTGAACGATCGGCCCGTTCTGACAAAAAATAAAAAAAAAATTAAAAAATTTGAAAAATGGTCAAAACCGTTCAAACAGTTAATCGACCGGTTCAGCGGTCTGATCAGATAACCAATTCCCAATTTTTCCGGTCCGATTTTAAAAACCATGTCCCTAATTATGGCTATAAAATGTACAGTTGGACAAGAGAAGCAAAGCAACTGCTGGAGGTTCACACAATCGCACTTAGCACTCATACAATCCCCCTCTATTTACTATCATCCCTTTGTCCTTTGGTCACGTTGGTAGTTGCTTAGGCTCGGTTTGGAAGTAGACACTGCTCCGTCGAAACTGAAACTAAGGCAGCATTTGGTTGCAGTATAATTTTATTTGTATTAATACAAATGTATGGAAGTGTAAATAAAAGTAATGTAAATTCTAGTTTAATTTTGTTTTAGGTTTTACTTTATTTTGTTTTAAGTTCTATTTTACTTTATTTATACTGCAATCAAATAAAATAAGATAAAATTTGAAACAAAATCAAAATCTGCACTCAAATCTTTTGCACTACCATAATTGTGCATTGGTGCAAATAAATTTGCATTGCACACAAACACAGCTTACGGCTCAATTTGGAATGAGTACAAATACCAATATGTACAGTATAAATGCATGCAAAATAAAATAAAATATAAGACTTTGCACTGTATTGTTTGTATTTGTACTCTTTCCCAAAACAAAATATGATTGAACTAGAAAATTTGTAAGGGGGAATATAAACCAGCAGAGTGGGCAAGCATGATTTGACGGAACGCATGTTCAATTTTTAGACTTGTGCATTCTCCGGCCCATATCAGTCCCAGAATTGGCCCAGCCCAAGGAGTATGGATCTATAATACATAAATCTAATATACAAACGACTGGTCAAGTAGTCATTAGTGTTGGCCCAAATAAGACGTTCATACTTCATACCTCTAGGTTTAGTTCTACTTCAAAACCGACCATCACTGGGATTCCTTCGGCCACTCTTTTGCCTTTTGAGTACTGTGGCTAGGATATAATTCAGTCTCAGAGTGCGGATCTGCTACCCACATGACACCAGAATCAGTGATGATTTAGTCTTGAGTCGCTACCTGCAAGATGCTATCAGCCGCACATCTAGAATCAGTCCCATCAATCAAAATGAATCGGGATCACCTTTAGACTCAGTTTGGGAAAAAATATAAATAGAAAGAAAGGTCTAAAAATACATTATACAAAATTTTGTATTGTACATATTTATATTTGTATTTATGTTGCTAACTGCCACCTTTCATGTAGTGAATATTAGAACAACGACAATCCCAGTTCAAGTCTCAGATAAGTAACTACCAGTAAATAATGAATAAAGCTCAGTTTAGAAGAAGTACAAAAGTAAATATGTAGAGTGCAAAATCTTATATATTGTATTATTTTACATATGTTTATACTGTATATATTTGCTTTTGTACTCTTTCCTGAGCCTTCAGTAACCACGAGGAATACATTATTAGAAGTTAGAAGCAAATTGGGCTACTTTTTTTAAATTGTACTTATTATTACTGTTTATCATTATTTTGTAATATATATATATATATATATATATATATATATATATATATATATATATTACTATTTTCATAAAAGGCACCCAATGCATGAGACTCTTGCCAATGTGGGTGTCTAGGGAGGGATAGATGTACATAGCCTTACCCTGCATATGTAGGGAGGTTGTTTTTAAAACTTCAAAAAATTCCGAGAGATTTTCAATATAAATTAATACCCGTTTTGGAGGGCTTTCACGCAGCAGCTTATGGCTTTGCTAAATGGGTTCTCTAAGAAAAAGCCTATTAGCTATGTTTGATGAAAAACTAGAAGTGTCCAAGTACTATTGGGTTAAGAAAATGAGTTTTCCGTTAAGCTAGTTTTACTAGTTTCTTCAAGGCAGCTTAATGAAAGCAGTTCAACCGAAGCTTAAGCCCTCCCAAACGAGCATAGTTCTTTTGCAAGTAAGAACTTTGCTCACATAGCATCCAACCACACATTGGGATTATCTCCCATACATTTATGTTAAATTCATCTGGAGATGTTCCCAATGTATGGTTGGGTTCCCATGTTTAAGAGTTTGTACAGAAATTTTGCCTACAAGGAATTCTGTCACCTCCCAAATGAGTTCAAGCTTAATTCCAATAGACAATTGAGTAAGGTGAATTCGATTTAGTTCTAAGGCAGAAGTTGCACCTACCTTTGTAGGGGTCAATTCTAGGTTTTTGGAACCAAAACCTATGGAACATATTCTTTCTTTATCACTACCCCCCTAACTATTAGTATTACTCAAGGTTCAAATATCGATACGCTTGATACGTTGGTAGGGGCGTATCAGGTGATATCTGTACTTTTTTTCTTTTTTTCAAAACTGGTTTAGGGGGCCGATTTAAGGCTCCTCCACCCCCTGAACCGGTTGAACCTTGACACACCCACTGTAGGGGTGTATCGGGGAGGTCCTGGAACAATACATATCAGCCGATACGTGTCGATACATTGAACCTTGGTATTACTACAACAACAATATGGTTCAAAACTTGTCAGAATAATTTAAATTTTGTAAATTTTACCTGTCAGAATAATATTACTACAACAACAATCATATTACTAAGACCGATGGTCAAACGATACATCGTCATTATAATCATAAGTGCTTGGATTCAAATTTTTACATCACCAAAATATTTTAAGAATTATTTCAAGATAATTTTTCCCAGACCCATTCAACCATGGCCAATTCCACTAAGACCGAAGAAGATTGATTCTCGAATCAATTTGGGTAAAATTAATCCCTAGGCCCTGAAACTAATGATCAAAATTTTGTTACCTATCGATCGATATGTATCATATTGAAACCTTCCCGTTATACTTTTATAAAGAATTTTTCAGATCACCAAGTGGTTCAAAGAATAAACCGGTCTTAAACCAATCCCTCTGAATCAGTTTCGAAAAATAAAAATATAAAAACAATACCGATACAAGAATCGATTATCCAAACCCTACACTACGTGGTTCGGTATCAGTTTCATTCGATTGCGGGTAGAATCTATTCTTTTACTCATCCCAGCAATTCGAGGGACAGTCCAAAACCTAATCCAATTATAATGTTTGCATGCACACGTTGAAGTTGAATGGTGCATAGTGCATACGATAGGTTGACGAGACGCTGGCGTCATGCGAAGAACATATAACCAAAAGGATACAATGCCCACCTCAATTACTCAATCTATCCAATCTGCTCCCGACCCCACTCTTCAGTAACCAGTGTACTTCCCGTAGTGGGACCCCTTGAAACTCTGTACATACAAAAAAAAAAAGAAAAAAACAAAACAATAGATATGATGCTTCCTGTCTCATCATGCCTTAACCTACTCAGATTTCAGAAATCGATTTAGAATATATTGATACTAGCGGAGAGGGCCTGATTCGTAGATGCTGGAATGGAACCGTCGACCTGTTGATTCGTTGATTTAGTCTCTGTTAAAAAATTGTTGAATTGGTTAATGATTAATTGACTTGAGTGGTGGAATCGTTAACTTGTTTAATGATTTTTGGCTATTTTTATATTTTTTTAATTGGGAATCATCTAGACAATCGGTTCTATTTTATCCTAATCTTAGTCCATGGCCAAAAATTGTTGAATCAGTCAATAATCCATTGACCTAGACGATTGAACCGTTGATTCGTTTAATGGTTTTTTCTTATTTTTTTATTTTTTTAATTTTTGTTGCTAGAACGGGCCATCTGTTCGAACCGAGCAATCAAATTGTCAACCCGAAAACAGGTGATAGGAACGGTTCCGTTTTCAAGTCATATGAGTCACACGCTCGAATGACATAACATGTATGGTATTGCTTAATGGACCTCATACACTCAATTTTTTGTTTGTACTTCTTTTTGTTAGAACAGGTTGTTCGTTTTTTATTTTTTAATTGAGAACCGTCTAGGCAATTAGTTCCATTTTACCCCAATCCCAGTCCCTGGCCAAAAACCATTGAATCGATCAATGACCCATTGACCCGAGTGATCGAATCGTTAACTTGTTGACCCGTTCAATGGTTTTTGGCTTTTTTTATTTTTTTTTATTTTTTTATTTTTGTTGTCAGAACGGGCCGTCCATTCGAAACGGACAGTTGAACCGTCAACCTGAAAACCGATGGTCGGAACAATTCCATTTTCAGGTTGTATGACTCACACGCTCGAATGGCATAACACGTATGGTACTACTTAATGGACCTCACATGCTCAATTTTTTCTTGTAATTTTTGTTGTCATAATGGGTTGTCCGTTCGAACCGGACGATTGAACTGTCGACCCGAAAACCGGTGGCCAGAATGGTTCTGTAATTTTTTGCTTGTAATTTTTTGTTATCAGAACAGGCTGTCCGTTCGAACCGAATGGTCGAACCGTTGACCCAAAAATCAGTGGCCAGAACAGTTCCATTTTTAGGTCGTATGACTCATGCTCGAATGACATAACACGTATAATACTACTTAATGGACCTCACAAACTCAATTTTTTGCCTATAATTTTTGTTGTCAGAACAAACCGTCCATTTGAATCGGACGATCAAACTGTCGACCCAAAAATCGGTGGCCAAAATGGTTCCGTAACTTTTTTGCTTGTAATTTTTGTTGTCAACATGGGCCATCCGTTCAAACCGGACGGTCGAACCGTTGGTTGTCAAAATGTTATTAGCAACAATTATCAATAATAGTAAGTAATTATAGTATTTAATTAAATAATCATTAATGATAGTTTTAATAATATTATTTAGTTATTTTTAATATAATAATAAATATTAAATTTATGAATAGGATTTATTAACATTAACAATATTCATTAAATTAATAATTACCAAAATTAAATTAAATTAACAATATTTATCAATAATAGTCAGTAATTATAATATTTTATTAAATAATCAATAACAATACTTTTAATAAAATTTTTAATTATTTTTAATATAACAATAATTACTAAATTTATTAATAACAATATTTATAATTTTAATTTTAAGTAAAATTAATGCAAATATCTATTTATTAACAACATTTATAATAATAGTAATTATTAATTATAATCATAATTATATATTTATTAAACTACTGTAATAATAAATAATTTATTAATATTTATAATTTTAAAATAAATATCTAGTTATTAACAATATTTATAATAACAGTAATTATTAATTTTAATCACTAATTATATATTTATTAAATTACTGTAATAATCAATAGATCTATTAATTGCTGTAATTAATAACAGGGTTGCTCTTATCTTAATCTTATATATATAGATAAGATAAGATTGTTTTATTTGGATTATACTGATTATATATATATATAGATAAGATTGTTTTATTTGGATTATACTGATTTCGGCGTATAAGTTGAATTAAAATCTACCGAATTTAGCAACTACTTTGTCTGGACTCTGGGAAAGATTATTGGAGCTGGAGAAATGTATCATGGGTTTTAGGTTTTTCCACAGAAATATCAGTACATGACTTAGCCTCTCTCTCTGTTTGGGGTGCCTGTATTTTAATGATTATTGAAAAAAGTGTTTATTTTAAGCTGAAACTACGATGCAACACTGATAAATACTTATATGAATTTAGCCCAAATAAGCACTTATTCAAGAAGTAAGCCCGGTTTGAATAAATTGAAGTTTTTGGTTTTTATTCAAAAAGAGGTTATTATGTTTTTAGTCCATCTTAGCCCGCGATATTATAAAAGTAATAAACAATCACGTTTTGATTTTCATCAAATTAATAAGTGTTGTGATTAACCAAAACATTTCTGGTATCATGTTTTTCGGGCATTATAGATTTTCTCCCATTTAGAAGAAATGCTTAATGATTTTTCACCAAACACTCATAAGCACTTATTAGGATAAGTACTTATTTATTCAATTAGTATTTCCAAATGGAGCTTAGAGAACATGTCATCAACAGTTTTTAATCTGATCTTTTTTTTTTTTCAAATCTCAAACTAACTTCCCACATGAATAATCTAAGTTTATATTTGGCATTCCTTATTTTAAGGACTTATCTACATTTTGCAATTAAAAATTAAGTTTTCATAGGAGCATTTTAACAGAAAAAAGAAAGGGTTCGACTATGATATGGAAAAGATATGATATAGGAAAAATAACTTACCAATAAACTGAAACCACAAATGTAAGAGCAAATAAGATGTTATTTATCAAAATTCATAGATGACTTTTGATTGGTCAAAACTCTTTTCATACCATATCTTTTCTGCATCGTAGATTTTCCCAAAAAAAAGATAAATCCTTACAATAAAGAATGCCAAATGCAGCCTAAATACAACCTAAGTAAAGGGATGCCAATCGACCGGACTAATCTCAGTCCAACCCGACCCAACCTGAAACGGGACTTGGGATCATGGAATGTCAAACCCAACTCATCAATAGACAGGGTTTAGCACGGGTCCACTTCAACTCAAACGCGACTATAACCTCCTGATAAGATCGGGTCAGTGTGGATTTACCACTTAATCCGACCCACTGACATCTCTATTTTGGAAAGCTCATTATTCATTACACAACTCCACCAGCAGACTTTTCCCAATATAATTAAAAGCAAAAGCCACAGGAATGCATGACTAATTGATGCACCAGAGGACCAGATCTGGTTCACTACACACGGGCCTCGTTGGCATGGGCCAGATGAAATTGATATAATGATTTAAAAATAAGTTTTCTAGCTAGGTTTTTCCAAATGGGTATTGGTTCAACAAGTTGCAGTTGGTTAAGGGGACCACGAGAAGAGACTTGTTAAAAAAAGAAGGCCAATATCTGAAATTGGTCCAATTCATCTGGGGTCTTAGGAGGGCTAGACCAGATGTGAACTTGATTTTTGGCATTTTTCACCGTCCACAGTCGACACAAAGTGACCCTTTTCACACTCGTATTTGTCAGCCCAAGATTGTACTATTATATCAAACAATTAATAGTAAAAATTCATTATTAGTTACAGTAAATATGCTAATTAAGTGGCACAGCAAAGAAAAAGAAAGGGTAAAGATGCAAAATATGGAATCAGGGTAGGGCTTCCAATAAGAAGCTCCCAACAAGCCATTGCACCCGTACATTAGGAGCATCTCCATCTCGCCATGTCATGTCATGGGGGAGATGTTCCCAATGTGCGGCTGCAGTGGCCGGTTGGGACATGTTGGCAGAGATGAAATCATCATCGAATACTGGTGGGCAATGGATTTTCATGAAGCAGCACATCCTCCTAACAAGTCTCAACAACATACTCTTTCTTAGGAGTTTTCTTTACCCTCAAGTCAAATGCAAGAAACGCGTTGACGTTATCCACCGCCCATTACCATCTTTAGATCTTCAGATCTTGTTACCACATTAATGCCCCAGGATGACCCCAAGTGTGTCAACGTCTTTGCTCCCAAATCTCAATTGCTCAACCACACCACCAAATACTAGTTTTTCAATTTTTTTTTTTTTCTGCTTAGATTGCACATGTTCTCCGCCGCATGCCCCGCATCATGCTTCTCCCACGACCAACCAACCAATCTTTTCCCCTTGGCAAAGGCCCAAAGGCCAATGCATCGGCACTGCAACAATAACAGTAACATATGGGATGGGCCGACGGGCCGGGCCCCCATTCACCGTCCTCATAACAGCAGGTTCCACCACGAAAATAGGACCCACACACATCATTGCCATGGCCCACGCGATGCGGCTAAAAGGGGTACTATCGTAGACGGCCCGTGCAGGGCACCCTTTCCCCATTTGGCCAACGCTCCCACCCCACTACGCATTATTTTATAGGTTTTCCACAGTTCTGGCAAGTACTGCACACCAGACACCACTTTCTTTAGCCCCCAACAACTCTTTTTCTAGTCATCATTATCTAATTTTAATCATCGCCATAATTATCATTTTATTTAGATTAAACATTTCACTTCATAATAAAACGACAAAATTAAAATAAACAAAAATAAATTAATAAACAACTGAAGAAGCAGTAAGCAGAGAGAGAAGGATTAAAAATGGTTCTCGGGTTTGGGTGGAAGTTGTACTACAAAGCCAAGTCTATGTAAATACGGCGTCAAACACCAGAGACCACCTTATTTTAGTAGACTTGACGCCCCCCTTCAAACTTCCCTTTCCTTTTTCTCAACCTTTCTTTTTCTTTTCCCTTGGTTGTTCAGCACACGTTTCTCTCCTTCTGTGTCTGTCGGCCAGTCTTCTTTCCTTGTTCTTCTCACGGTTTTGAAACGGAGGTGGCGTCTTTAACGGAAGCCTCTCCCCCTCCGTTCCCCATAGTCGCCGACTGCACAGTCAGAACGGACAAGCTGGGTGACGAAGGGCCCTCGGCGTTGGAGGAGAGAAGAGGGTTGTTGCCATTGGTCGGGTTCCTGGTGTGACACGTGGCGGTTGAGATGGCGGTGGCAAGGGAGATTGGCATGAGACAGAGGCCTTTCCCTTGCAAGTATTGCATCGCCGACCCCATGTCCTCCTCCATTAGCTTCGCCACCTGATGCTCCGTCATCGTTAGGCTGTCGTTCGACGACGCCGTCTGGTTGCCGTTACCGCTCCGTCCTCCACTCGCCTGAATACAGTCACCTCCTCCCTACGACACAAAGAAAAATCAACATATATTAATATTTCCATTTCTACATATAAAAAATAAAAAATAAAAAACTATTTTTACGTTGAAAAGGAAGAGAAGAGGAGTAGAGGACAAAAGAGGAGGAAGGTTAGGGGCATTTTCGGAATCTGAAAAGCGTGCACGCACGCGTGCTCCTTTTCGTTTCGTCGTCTTCCTGAGTCCTGATTGAGAATTTGAGATGGGACCGACTCCTTGCTTTCTTACGAAAAAACGGAGAGATCATTGAATTCTTTCTGATTTTCCAGCATTGGTTTTAGACTTTAGAGCTCGAATTAGTTTAGTGGTAGTGGTGGTGGTGGAGACTGGAGTCTTACATCGGAGGAAATATCAGCCACGAGGGGAGCAACAGCTGCTGCACCGCCCAATCTGCTCATGCTCAGAACCTGCAAATCTCGAAGAAAAAATAAAAGAGAGGACGAACCCCAGAATCAGAGAAGCCCATAAAAACTGAAAGAATCAGAGAAGCAAAGGTGTCAGAGGGAATCTTTTCTGCTTTGAGAAAGAGAAAGGGAAGCCTAATGGAATCAAATTATAAGCTTTTAATTTCTCTGGGGTTTCGTTTAATATATATATTCACCTTGACTTGAAGCTGGAGGAATTTCACGTAGTCGATGATCTCGTCCAGCATCGATGCCTTGTCAGTCTGTCAACCCCCCACCATCACAGAGAAAATAATTTTAAAAATTAACGCGTAAAGACAAGCAAAAACATTAACGAGGACAGAAGAGAAATAATAATTAATAACTTGAACTCGAGCCAATGAAAAGACGAAAACAACCCTGCGGGTTTTAAGAATAGTACACGCTTGCTGGTATAAAGGATAGGGACGTTTTTGGCTTTCAAGTACGCACGGAAGAAAAGATGGACACCGAACGCTACCCTCTTTTCCCGGCGATACCTCTCGAATAAATGCATCTTTAAGGTTTCTTTATGACCAAAATAACCCTACCCATTTAGCCTTCAATATAAAATGGAAGATACAAATATTAAAGGAATTGACAGACATGCCCTCTTTGCGTATTAATTATCATTAAGAGGGGTATTTTGGTCTGTGCACAGGAAATTCATCAACCGGGAAACCTTGTTCCTGTGGTGACCAAATTACCCATTCCATTACGACTTGTCTTCATATAACATGGTAATTTCATTAATAAAAAAACGAGAGAAAAATAAAAAATGGAATACCTTATTGGCATTGGGCACAAGTTCCTGCAGAGCTTTCATTCTTTCTGCGATTCTCTCCCTCCGTAACTGCCACAAGCCACGCCCGCGTCCGAGTTCAGAAGAAGCGAATAGAAGCAAAAATAACGACACGGAAGAAAAAACCAAACACACCCTCCACTACCTGACTCCTGACATCCCCATTTATATATTTCTTATTTAAAAATAAACAAAATTTTGTTTTATTTTAATTAGCTTACTCTTTCGGCGATGCTGTGTGGGTCGGTAGCCTGGCCTCTCCTCGCCCTAACTCTCTGCCGCTGGGGAGCGGCGCCACCTGCTGGCGCCCCCGCCGCTGGCGGTGCTTGGTTCATTCCCGTCGCTGCCGGTGCACCGAAATTTTGTGTTGACATCGATCCGGTCTACATGAACTAAAAGAGTCAATTGAATATTTAACCAAACCGAGAAAGTAAAATTAAGTAAACAAGTGAATGAGTGCGTAGTGCAGACCTGAAGATGGTGGAAATGCTGCTGGTTTGGTGTCTGACCGGTTCGAGGCAGAGATCCGGCGAATCCGTTATAGAGCCCTTGAACAGAAGCCTCTCCGTTCTGAAATTCAAAGAAAAAAATTAAGAAAAAGAAAGAAATAGGCAGTTTTGTTCCATTTTTTTTCGAGTAGGGTTTTTGAGGGACTTACGGGGTTTGGTGATTTAAAGGAAGCATCGACAACATCGTCGCGGGATCGGTCGACGAGGAGGCGGGAATCAGAGGAATCAGCACTGCCTAAGCTTAATGGAAGCTGCAGAAGCCCCGACTCGGCGCCGAGAGAGGCAGCTCCGGGAACAGACGTCGGCAATCTCGGCATTCCAGCGCCACCGCCAACACCCCTCGAAAGAAGTAACTGTTGCTGAAAAGCCATCGATTTGGCTGCCGGAGAATTCCCGCTTATCTGGTGCTGACGGAGACGTGACGCGAGGAGCGTGGAGTCGTCGAAACCGTAGTGAAGGCTTTCCGGTTGCGACGACGACTGGTCTTCGGTTAAGTCTCTGGGTTTCCCGTTTGAAGCGCCGATTGGGATGTTAAAGAGCTTCTGATTGGTGGCAGTGTTATTGGTGCCGTTATTGTTGGGTGCGGCGTTGCCGTTAGGGTTTTGAGGGTTAAGGTCCCAGGGAGATTTAGGGTTTCCAGGAAGGTCAGTCCAAGGGAGATTAGAGAGCATTTGCTCGAGAAAATCATCGTGAGAGGAGTGATCGAAGTGGGAACCTTGAACCTGGTGCATCTGCTGCGGGTTGGGCATCTGCTGCTGCTGTTGCTGACCATTTTGGAGCTCCTGAAGAGCCATTTGAGATAGGGAAGCCATTCCTTGCATTTCTCTACTGCAAGGCTGCATGATCAAGTCTAAACAAAACCCAAAACACAAAATCCGATATCGATTCAATTCCTCTTCTCTACGTTCCTACTGCAATATGCGAATTGAAACGACACACAGAGATCATGAATTTCGTCTAGTACGTATAACTTTGAAAGCCAGTAAAAAATGGAGATCTCACCTAAAGTCTGCGTGAGATTAAGATGGATCTCTTCTTTCTTTCCTTCCTTTTCGAATTCAAACTTGGTAACAGATCTCGAATCTCCAAACCAGAGCTCTCATGGAGATTACAACTTACCAACAAGAAGAGCGACAAGATATCATCTCGTTCGATATTTTTATAGGCTCTACTCCACACAACACAATAAATAGCAAAAGCAAAGCTTCTCTCCTTCTCTCTCTCCCTTGATTGATTGATTAAATACTCTCTCTCTCTCTCTCTCTCAGAATGAGTGGACGCAGCCCTGGTTAAGACATCGACCTGACTATGGTTAACTCAAGGAGTTCGATTGGTCGGCCAGGCATGTTAGGTTTCGCTATCATTCCATTCTTCGTACAATGTCCGAAATACCCTGGGTAAGGAATCAATGCGATCCCTCTCGTCTAGTCCTTTTCTGTAATTTTCAGCATAGCTGCAACCTCAGCACTCACCTTGCTTTATCTTGGCCTTTTTCCCTTTATTAACGAAAATTGTTTTTTTTCCTTTTTATTTTTTTTTCCGTATGTGCGATATGGCGATGAGTATGACGATCGCAGGAGTTCGCGAATCGGGAGGCAGAGAGAGAAAAGAGTTTGAATTTCGAATTTCGAAGAAAAACAGAATTATTAGTACGTTATTTGCCAACCATAAAAGTCAACCTAGATAAGATAGATTATAGATAAACTTTTCCCTCCTCTTCTTTCACATTGAAAATCCACCGAATGCGGCGCATCGTTGACCGATGCTGATCGAACGCTTGTAGTTTGCGACAGATTTGCGAGAGGAGGAGGTGCTGCCCTTCGGAGATGTACCGTATAAATGCCTCGCCGATCCACGTGTGACTTGATCAAGCTGTCCTTTGGAGTCACGATCTTAGATCTGGGAGACTGGGGCCCACCACATTGCAGAAGTGGGTAAGCCTGAATTGGTATGATCAGATGATTACAACTATATGATATAATCATATGTTTGTGGGGAGGGGAGGTGGGGCCTATTTAATGATGAGGTATAAAAACTCCGGATGATGTGGCAAGATCCAGGCCGTTCGTTGGAATAGGCCATGGGCCAGATGGGTTTTGTTAAGAAGTGGCAAGGGAAGGGGAGGGAGTTGGGTCAGACTCTTGAAATGAAAGGCTAAAAGCAAAGCAACCCAAAGGCTAAAGCAGCTTTATGTGTTTGTCTTTCTTGTTTAAAGCTGGATTAGGAAAGCAAGCTCTACGGTTGAGGAGTTGTTTAATGTAGGAGTACCTAATACAGAATGAAAAGGGGGAAAAAAAATAAAAGAAAAAGAGAAACGTCGATGACCAGGCTTTGACTGGTGCCGTGAGCTTTAATCAGATCAACTAGAACAAAAGAGATAAAGATCACCATACTGTCTGTATGGATAGAAAAAACACTGCTCAAAGTGGTTTTATATGTAAACAGCAAAAAGGTTCCACGTCAGCCATATGGATTGCCCACATGGTCAATCCCAAAATCCACATCAGCCAATGGCCGACGTTGTATTGGTGCTTTTCACAACTAATATTAGTCATCAGCCAATGGCCGACGTTGCCCACACTGCTCAAATTTCTTTTTTTTTTTTTCCCCCATAAATAGAAGGTGAAAAGAGAGATTTAGACAATGGATATGGTATTGACAGAATGGGAATTACGGAATGACGCAATGGAATTCATATAACCAATCCCCATAGCCCATAGGAGCTCCAAATTAATTTTCCACATATAAACAACCCACTAGCAAACCACATTTATTTACAAGAGGTTAATAATCACTTTATTATGGCTAGCTTGTGAAACATTACAAGAAAATTTGGATAAAATATTAAACAGTACAATTCATATTTGTTTGGTTCTAAATATCTAACACATATTTTATCAACCTTGGCTCCATGGAATAGTGCAGATACAAATATATATAGTAATGTCCATATTGAGACATGACTAATATACTATTGCACTGCATTTTTCAATGATTAAAGAAATTTGTGGCTAGAGTATTTGTATTTATTATTCATTTTAATTCGTGACTAACCACAAATTTGTAGCTATAGAGTATTTGTATTTAATAGAAGAAATGAACCCTCCTCCGTTCTGGCATTTTCATGACTTTTTGCATCGTTTGCAGAGATTACTCAAGTTATTCTCTCCCGGTGTTCATGGTTCTTTTATGCAAGACTAGTCTGATTTATAATTTTGTATTTTTTAACATTTCTTGCTATATGATTTCTCTGGGTTGTAATCTGTGCATTTATTATATAATGAATTCTGCCTTATGGCTTAAAAAAAAACAAAAATAGAAGACTTCATGGAGTAGGCAATTGATATATGAGCAAAGAATGAATCTTATGTAAAAACTATTGAATTGAACACAATTTTTTTTTTTTTATTTTACTTTATTTTTTCTATATATAGAGAATGAAGCTACTTTTAAGGTCGTGTAGCTCTTACCTGAATAAGCTGCAAAAGCTATGTAAGTAGAGGTGTCAATTGGACTGGATTTGGTCCAATGTGAGTCCATTATAAATGGACCAGGTCCAATTCAATCTAATGAATGTTTTGAACCAATTTGGACTGCTCCAATTCAATGTCTGAACCATCCAATCTGTTCAAATTCATTTTAATTTAGATTGGTTTCAACCCCAACATCGGTCCATTCACAGGAAATCAGCACTTTGGCTTCCTTCTCTACAGTCTTTCTGAAATCTCCATTAGAGCTGCTGTCGCCTGGTTCCAAATTGAAATTATATATCTAATCAAGATTCAAGAGACAGATAGGAGTAAGACAAACAATGACATATTCATCTGGACCACAACAAAAGAAGACAATATTGCAATTGTTCTAGATTCTACATATATTCTCTGATCTCCAAGGAAATAATAGTTGAGAGCAATTATTTGGGCTTAAAACATTAAATAACCTAATTAACACATAGATATATAAATCGTATCAAGTTAAACCCATGAAAATCAAACAAATTTTCAATGTAATAGATAGAAAAAATTAATAAAATTACTAAAAAATATTGAAAAAAAAAAGTTAGAGGTTATATTTCAGTGAGGTGCGGCTAACTGCTGATGGACCAAAATGGGGTGCAATTTGTAATATTTTTTGAGCTATTGGAAAGTTTAGAAATTCTAAAAATCAAGAAGTATGAAAGCCAAGGTTTTCATTAAACCATGGTTCCATGCATCCGGATTATCCATATTCAATAAAGTGGCTATGGGTTTTTATCTCATTTTCACATTTTAATGGCCATAGATTTAGCAGAAATATCTCTTAAACATCTTTTTAGAAGTGTATAATATAAGATAAACAAATTACAAAGTTCGAACAATTGGGATGAATCTAAAGATCGATTCCCATTTAATTTGAAGAATAAAAATTGAGGTGAACAAAAAAAAAAAAAAGAAAAACTTAATTTCTAGACATTGTGATTCAGGTTTTGGGACTAAAGGGGTCCACATGTTTGGTCAGTCAATTAACCACCTGTCTACCTCTTCACTGACCAAATCTCATGTTGTGGGACCTCCTGGACATGACAAGAGAAGGGTCCCATCTCTCCCTGCTTTTTTTATTTCAAAGGAAACAAATTAACAGAATAAAAACACAAAACCCATTTGTCATTTAGATAGGACAACTTGAATACATGATAACCTGATAAGTTATGAAGCTGACTACTTGGTGAGAGCGAGAATGACCCAATAGACAAATCCGGAGTGTCTGGTAATGATAATTAATTTGATTGGCCACAGACAACCATAATGAAGAAAAACTTCGATTTTAGTGAGAGTTGAAGACAATTTCATCCAAAGAAAAGACATTTTCCCTTTCAATTTTGAAAAACTGCCACCAATAAAATAATGGAGATGATTGGTTGAAAAGAATACGTTATTGTTTGATACATAAAGAGGGACTGAGGGAGTACTTAACTAATGGACCTACTCGTGCAGAACCCTTGAATTATGAGGATAATATAGTCTCTAGACTAACTAGTCAATATAGCTTCTTTGATTTACTTTGACTCTTATATATTATTTCTCTTCCTAGACAAAATTAGGTAATAGCTAGGGTTTGATTCCTTAAATGACGTATGCCTTTCATTCAGGCCAAATCGTATGTATGGTCACTGAACCCACACAGAGAATAAATAGACCTCTACACCAAATTTTTGCTATAACAGAATAAATAGACCTCTTCTATACTAGTTTTATTGAATTTTCTGGCCCTCCAAATTGAAGAAATCAACGAGTTGGGAAGTCAAATAATTGGGTTATTGTTCTCATGGTAGCCCGGCAAATCTCATGCATGGGGCCTGGATATTTGCACTCTTTTGTGCTGTAATTTGCTAAGCTTTTGCACTCTTAATGTACCCATGTGCGCCCAAACAAGTATTGCTCAGATTTATTGCTGCTTCGTTCAGAGTGAACCAGCTTTGATGCCCTTAAAAAATACACAACCCAAGAGCTTCAGACATTCAATCTTGCTATTGATGATTTTATACCTGGAACAAAAAACCCAACTTGAAAATTGTGCTTCCGACAAGACCATTTTGTTATGTGAAATGATTCCTGCTTTTACTATTTTGAGAGGAGAGCTGGAGAATTGAATTAGATCTCCCTTTGAGTCTGCAGGTTCTTCCCTCATTTTGATTAAAAATTCAAGGCTGAAGCTACCCTCATATCATGTCACGATACCTATGTCTTAATTAATTAAGACCTAAAAATATGCAATGTATCTGAGCAGATTGAAAAGGGTCAGGTAGGAGATGGCCTAAACCGGATATGATCCAACCCGGAAAAGAATCATGGTTACAGGTAGACTTGTTCATGGGCCGGGTAGCCCGACGGCCCGGCCAGGCTTGGTCATATAATTAGGCCCGCGGGCCTGACCTCGGGCTTAACACAGTAAGCCCGACTGTGTTTCGGGCCGGGCTCGGGATTTGTCAAAAAATCCCGGCCCGGCCCGACTCAGTATTATATATTTTATAAAATATATAATATGTATTTTATATATTATATAAAATATATAAATAATATAATATTTATTAAAATATATATTTATAATTTAATATATATATATATATATATATATTATTCTTTTCTTTATAATTTCAATATATCTCTCTCTTTATTCAGCTGCTTCAACATTAATAATAATAATAATAATAATAATAATAATATAGGCTAAATTTCGGGCCCGGGCCCAGGCTCGGGCTTCAGGCTTTTTATGTGGGCCGGGCTCGGGCTCGGGCCTTAAAAAAATTTGTTAATACACAGTAAAAGCCCGGCCCGGCCCATGAACAGGTCTGGTTACAGGTCAGAAAATGTTTATCCAAACATGGCCCAACTTAAAGAGGATGTAAATGAACCAACCCATATCCAGATAAAACATTCGGATTGACTGGTCAAGAATGGCTACTACTTTTTCCAACTCTTTAGAGTTTGTCATGAAATGACCAGAGCATTATATATATGTTTTGACTGATATTTACGGTTAGAATATGACTGATAGTATGTTGGGGTTTCAACCAAAGAATGATTTGATGCAGTGATTCTAAAACTTTAAATTTCTTTCCAGTTTTTTCTTCCTGGGTGATCAGAATGAGATTTCATTTTTTTTCTTTAAATTTATTTTCAAGTTGTTTATGGTCTTGGTAGAAAGATGGAATTAACGCGCTCCAAATTGATGTATGCTTTTCTGCTTTGACTTAATTCTTTGAGAGTGTGGAGTTGTATTGTCTAATTCAAGTAGGGCCAGTATTGTTGTTTGGTATAATTTGAATTATAAGTCATCATTTTTGGGGTCTATTCATTCCATTATATGGAAAATGGAAAAACTAAAAGGAGTTTGAATTGTTATTTTATTGGGTTCTTTGGGAAGGTTCCTCTATCTTGTGAGAGGGTTTCATTATTTTTTCTGTAGAATTAATCTTTCTGAGTAATTTGAGGTTCCATTAAATCTAGATCTTGTTCAACTGGTAATTTTGTCTAATCTAGAGTAGGGGTCCTCAAATGACATGATGTTGATGATGACAATGATGATGTAGACAACCATGATGACAATGGCCATATTCTTGTCTATTCAGGTTCAGTTTAAAGCAAAAACTGAATTGAACCAAAGATTCTAGACCTTGTTCAAGGCTGGAAATTGATGGCTGGTATGGGTTTTCATTAGGTCAAGTTTCAAACATTTATTGGCTGGATGTGTATTTATCTGTTGTTGATGGGTCCTTACTCCTTAGTCCCTAGGTTGCACTTGCACCATAAGATTATCTAGATATCTGACTTCTACAAAGTGATCTCCTATATCAATTATCAATTTCTTATGATGGGTTTTCATTTGTTCTGTGTCAATTTTATCTTTGCAGTTTTGTGCCTAAATGCTTTTGCTTTATATAATAGTAGTTTGCTAATTGCTACTTCTGTTTTGGCTTGGTTTGTACTTGTACTAAATTTCTATGATAATCAATGAATCTTTCTCCATCTTTCATGAATAATTAGAGAATGATCCCCCCTATTAAGTATGGGGCCAATACTCTGATATTTTTTATTTATGTATTTTAATAAATTTTGTTTGACACTCATGGTGGCTGGATAAATAAGACTAACTTTAAGTCATGTAGTAATAAGATCCACTAGAACCATGATTTTAGCACTTTCTTACAACCACCCAATAAAGCACAGATATGCTAGTGATGAAATTCAAAAAATAAAATAAACCAATTGAAGCTTTGAATTTAAAACCATTTTCATGTTTAATTAGCATTGCAACAACCGGACTTGAAACCGGTTCAAATGAAACCAATTTACAAATTTGATATATTTGGAGCAGATTAGGTGATTAACTGATTATGCATTTAGGTTCAGTTTGGGAGGAGTGCAAATATAAATACCTACAATACAAATACAGATTTAGCAATACAAAATACAAGACTTTGTACTGTACATATTTGTATTTGCACTCCTCCCAAACTGAGACTTGCTCCATTTGGAAGGAGTGCAAATACAAATATGTAGAATGCAAAACCTTGTATTTTTGTATTATTTTGTATATATTTGCACTGTACATATTTGTATTTGTACTCTTTCCAAACTGAGCCTTAATTACACCTTATGGTGATTTCAAAAGCTATACACGCCCAAATAACCCTTTACCCAACCCATGGTTTGCTGAAATTTTACACCTAATGGTAAGGTGGGCTTGGACTGTGAAGCCCAGCCCAAAGAAGTTAGCTTAGGTTTGGTATTGATGATCCAACACTTGAGATTCCGGATGAGCTGCACTTGATGGCTTTCTTGGAAGCTGTTTAACCAATAATAAGGCCCCACGGATTGGAGTTGTATGGGGTATATATATACACTTGATGGATGACGTGGGGAGTTATTATTGGTTATAACAACCCCCAATTCAGCCATCTAAGTTTAGCTTATCCAGATTCCAGTAACATTATATTATAAATAAATAAATTGGTTTGGTGACCAAAGAATTTTAATGTGAACCATACAACTCTCTCTCTCTCTCTCTCAAATTGGTTTTTCATTCAGTCCATCATAATAATTATCAAACCAGATAAGCCAATAGATTCTTGAGATGTCCCAGAGTCTAATCTTGATTAATTGCACCATTCACTTTCGAAGCGACAATATAGAAATTGCATCAAGCAACAGCTTCATATCAGCATAAAGAAATGAAGTGGTTGCAGTCAACCACCATGGATTATAAGCATGGAGGATAAAAGATAAAAAGGATAGAGCATCTTTCTCTCTTATCCATTAATGCAAACATGTTTCGACAACATGTTTGCG